>NC_056744.1:127420485-127642985 GCF_019279795.1 Protopterus annectens | reverse complement strand
TATATATATATAAAATATAAATATTTACCTTCCCTACCTTTTTGTCTTCTAGCCTCACCTCTTGGTCTTGCTGTATCATATCAAACATTATAATTTCACTTATGTACCCACATTTCCACTGTTATTAAACATGGTGCACCTTTAATTTTATATCATTCACTTTACTGCATCAGATTCAGGAGACCTTTTCAACAGCCTGGTTACTCACAGGCATGAAACCCCCATTTTGAGCCAAGGCAATAAAGCCCCCACCATTCAAATGCAGGTCAGCTCCTCACCAAATCTGTAAGGTCTTCAAATGCCCTGACCTACCAGTTCAGCAATCCACCAATTCACCTCAGTCTGCTCACCAAGACGGATCTACTCCCTGGTCAGCCCTACCTGTACATTCCTGTGCTGCATGTTCATTTCCATCAGGGTAAGAAGGTGCTTCTTCCTGTCACTTTGAATATCCCCACTAGCTTGTTCATATATCCCCTCACATTAAAGGTAATTTTGTCAAATATCAAACTAGTCTGAATGCAGACCCCAGGGAAGGTTATGCTGGATACTGCACCCTGTACTACCAGGAAGCACCAGCTATCTCCTCTTCCTTCTGTTGTCATTACTATTAGCAATGTGGAATGAATGCCTGCCCAAGGTGAGGCCCCCACTTACCCTGCTCATTAGGCATTGAAAGGAAAGGCAAACGATAAAAACGAGGGCTCAACTCTCATGCTCCCCTCTTCTTTGCTCCCTTTTGCCTGTTCATTGTTTTTCCCAGTTAGGAAGCGTAGGCAGAATGGTTCACTTCACCTGTTTCTGTAACAAAGAGAATCAATTTACTTTGTTTCAACTCTATAAAGTCATTTCTACCTGCCTAACCCTTCCTGCACTGGCTCCCCTCTCTAAAGATACGAACGTGTAACCCCCCCTAGCCTGGGTGGACAGACAAACATTCTGCCACTCTCTCTACTCCTACTTCCTCCAGTCAGGAGTTGGGTAATGCCAGGATAAAACTGTTTGTTAACAAACATCAGAAAGGAAGAAGAGAGGGGTATGGCAGGTTAGGATGAGCAAAGATGTGAAAGGAATCATGGAAAAATGGAAAAGCTAAAAACAGAAATGTTAACTGAATACGTTGCCACATTTTTCAGAATAGAAAAGAAGTGGTATGTGCTATACTGGGAGAGAAACAAGACAGACTGGGGCTAGCAGTGAAGAGGGGTCCCTATCATTTCATCGAAAAATCAGTTAATCAAACAGCATTTTCAGTGCAATTACATCGAACATGCCATTCGTCAAACTGTTCATTCTGAGGTTGAGGTACACTGAGGATTGGGAAATTTGCCCTTTCCCCACTGTAATACAATCTCAGAGTTTGGTATATATAATTACTGGGGAAATTAATGGCATTTTCAATGATATGCCGTTCATGAAGTGACGGTTTGATGAACTGATATAGAGCCGTGAAGAGAGAGCAGAATAAACAGAAGAAGGTACTGAGGGAATTGGCTTTCCTAAGTGAGTATTAGGCACAGGGATCAAATAGACTCTCTGCTAGACTCCTTAGGACTCTGTCCAGTGTGCTGGCAGATACCCTGACAATGATCTTCAACAGAGCAGTGCAGAAATGTCAAAGAACTTTAGTAAGATAAGAGTGGTACCTTGTACAAAAAGTAACAAAAAAAGTCTATGGGAATTGCAATTTTGTTAGCATAATCTTAGTGCACAGAAAGTAATGGAGAGAATCATGAGGAAACAATTGGTTGCTTTCATAAAGAACAGCAATTTCCAAGACAATCTGCAACATAGATTCATGGTCTCAAAGGAAGTTTCAGTTGAAACAGGTACAGTTTTATGATAGCGTTACAAAGCGTGACAGGAGAATACTGGCGCACATGAGATATCTGGATTTTACCAAGGTATCTGAGTCAGCCCCACATAAGTGACAGCCAGAAAAATTAAAGTTCCTGGGGATAGAACCAGGGCAGAATAATTAGATTGCTGCATGGCTGTAGGAAGGGCACAGAAGGTTCTGGTGAAAGGGACAGCAGAAATAAAGAAGGAGACTAGTGGAGTACTGCAGAGGTTGGTGCTAGGTACAGCACTACTCTGTGTGCTTTTCTCAGAGACATATAACCCTGAGCTCTTCACTAATGGCACAAAAATGAAGCTGGGGAGGATAAGGGGAAGAATCTCAGGAAGTATGTGGTAGGGATCAGCAAGCAGGCAAAAAGATAGTAGTTCCAGTTCAGAGCTAAAAATGTAAAGTATTACAATTGCTTCACAACAATTGCTAGTGTCAAACTTCATCTGGGAACACTGGAATTGAAGGCTCTGGTCACGTGATCCCACCTGGACTGGACCACCAGAAGCAGAGTGAAAGGGCTGTGGTAGCAGCAAATAGACAGTTTAGCTATGTCTTTAGGGTGTAGACTCCCAAAACAAAGACAAAATGCTAATATAAACAAGAAAGCTTTATGTGTAGAAAAAAAAAGTATCTTAAGTCTATTAAGTATATAAGAAAAACAAGCAAAAAGGAACAAAGAAAATGTTGGCAACTCCAAAGTATATAAGACTTTATGACAAAACTAAACTTGTAAGCTTTTCAAAAAAATTGTGTCCGTCATTATGTGTCAAAAACTAATAACATAGTTCCATAATTTTATATATAAATGTCTTAATTGTATTAAGATCTATGGTAAACATTTTTGTATATAGTTATACATTTTTTGTGTATATGTTTAGTTTTATTTGAACTTTAAAAAAAAGTTCAGTCATTTAAGTTTATTGTATATTAAAATATTTCAAATAAAATTATTTTAGAAAAAAAAACTAATAACATATTTGCAAGACTGATATAGCTACATGTTCTACATGAATAATGTTTAAAATATACATTTACTCAGACAAATGTGTAATGTTGGATTTAATAACTCTGGTGTGTTATAACAACATCCTTAAGTAAATTCAAGGCTAATTAGTAGTATGGGTTGAATTTTACTGTTAAAATATAGTGAAGACTAAATAAAGTAAAACAGTTTTTCTAAAAAACTGAATCTATTTGTTATGACTAAATAAAATAAAAATGTTTTCCTAAAAACTGATCCATCTGTGAAGATTAAATAAAATAAAATATTTTTTCCTAAAAACTGAATCTATCTGTGAAGACTGGATAAAATAAAACATGTTTTTTTTCTAAAATCTGTACCAGTTATCTTATTCCTCTAAAGAGGAGGGGTAGATAAGCTAATTACTGTCAGATTTGTTTGTGTTCCAATCTAAGTTTTGTTCTTAAAGCCTGACTGTTAGGGTAACAAAAATTATTTACGGATTTATTATGGTTTTTATACTTAAAAGGCAACATATTAATACACACATCCAAATAGCAAAAAAAAATTGACATCATAGTTCCTATTTGAAATTTATTTTTTGGAACACATTTTCACAACCTAGATAAATGTATTCCATAATTCTACTGCTCCTCTCTGCATTAAAAAGTAAACAATTTATTAAGAAACAACATTTGCTGGACTTCTGGTATGGTTACAGAGAAATATTCAGCACCTTACAGAGCTCTTTGCTCCAAGATAATTATAATCGTTAAAAAGCCAGTGTTAAAGAATTACAAATATGAGGTGCAGGGAAACAAGGAAAACAGTTACACTTTTTACTGAAGCTAAAGTAACTGAAGACAATGTAGAGAAATAGTGTAAGGAGACTGCAAGGTGTCTGCAGAGCAAGAAAATACTTCCAGTTCACTACAGATGAAAACAGATAAGAGGCACACAGAAATATTTAAAATAAGTGGGACTCTATTTGGTTATACTGCATTGAACAAAAATGTAGAAAACTGAAGAAGCACTTAGAAGATATTTAAAAGAACTCATCGCTGTTAGGTAAACTGTGAAAAAATGAGCCAAAAAACTAATTAAATTGGAGGATAGCTCACCAAAAGAAACTATTGGGTTTATGGCAGTGCCAGGGATTGCAAAAGGTAAAGATATGTAGAACTGGAGAAAAGTTGCTTAAGTGAGTTGACTGTGTTTACTCTGCAAGAAATAAAAATCAAAAGATCACACAGAGTAAATGATCCAGGATCACAAGTAAGAACTGTAAACTTGCCAATTAAACAAGGAAATGCTGTCAAAGCTTTGAAAGAAAAGAGCCATTATTAATCTAGGTGAGGTAGGAGTTTTTGTATATAATGATTTTTCAGCCAAGACACATGCAAAGTGAAATGCCTTTGTTCCCAGCATAAAAATACAATAAAATTAAATTCAGAGTTAGGTTCCTACATCCCACTTCCTGTAGTCTTCTTTTCTCTGGGAATTTAAACATCTACAGGTCCAGAACAAGCTTATGAAAATTTGAGAAAAAGAAGTGAAGAAATAGATAGTAATGCCACCAGTGATAAATCCTGCAGACATAAAAAAAATTACAAAGAAAAGGGTGATCTTCAAATATTGGCATTTCTTCAAAGGAAACTTCATGAGAAAGAAAAAGAAACCCAAGAGAACTCCAGAAGAATAAAGGACAAGGCTAAATAGAACAACAGCTTTGACATCTCAAATGACGATAGTGAGCAGAAATTCTAGGAGCGTGAAATGACACTTGTAAATTCTAAGGACTCAATCACACTTAAAAATGTAAATAAATCTAAAATGTAAGTAATGAAATAAGAATTTTAAATAGTGCCTATTCCAGTAAAACTTAATGAGATTAGCAGATGCTTAAAATACAGCAGTTGGATTTGTGTAAAACACTGGGGGGAGGAGAGAGAGATACTTACTGCTATGTGACATACATATATAATATATAACTCTGAAATTAATGTGTTATGAAGTAAATCCAAATTTTATAGAAAAATGTGTTTGTTTTTAACTAAATACACTTACGAGTGAGATCTTAATAGGAAAATGTATTAAATAAAATAGGATAGTAGCCATGAGGACTAAAATGTGCTTATAAAGCAGTCTGAAACTCTGAGATAGCTAAGAGATATGAGTTTTGAAGCCTGGGGGAGATGTTTTCTGAGAATAAACACTTCTGATTTACCACCTGAGACAAACCCTGAGCTGTGTTAGATGTGAATAATAGGAAATGTAGGCAAGAGTAAAAGCGTTAAAAATATTGGGTCTAGACAGGTAACAAAACTGACCTTTACTGACAATTAGATAATAAGTGAATTCCTAGAAGTACGTAAAGGGGAAGCTGCAAAGAACTATAAAATGAAGGTAAAATAGTTAAAAGCAGAAAGAGTACTTGGGAAAATGGGGTTAAGATGACAGATTTAGGGTCATTTAAAGATAATATTGATCTAATGTTGTTTTTTGTATGATTCTTAAAGATTAAATTAATTTTAAAATGTGATGCTTATGTGATAGTGACAAAAGCACTTAGAAATGTATTTTGTTCACCCAATCCAAATTGGGGTGCTCTGTTACACAAGCAGCTATAAAGAATTAAATCTTAAGGCTTATTCTACTGCTACTTGTGAACATACCTTTCAACCTGTTACAGCAATAAATCTGGACAAAACCACACATAATGGAGAGACAAAGGCTCAAAAATAGGGACGATTTTTAAATATTGGAATTACAGACTGTGAAATTTGATAAAATAACATGTTTTGCTTTAGCATGAATTTTTTGAAGGGTAGAAAGTCTGAAACTCAAATGTCTGTCATTATTTTTTGACTTGAACCCTCAATGACTTGCTAATGATTTGCCAGAAAAAAAAGCAATTTTATGAGAAATCGACAAAAAACATGAGGCAAAAATCTGGACATTCTGTGAAAATCTGTACAGTTGATAGGTATATTTATGAGTGCTAGCATGAGAAACTGAAACAAAAAACACAAGGTGTTTTTTAGTTTAGACTGGCAAGTTTGCTTGGGGAAGAAGGAATATAGCTTGTAGATTAAAATAATGGACCTAGAATGTTTGCTAAATGGAAACTAGCTAAAGTTTATAACTAGTGGAAATCCAGATAAAACAACAATAATAGGGGGAATAATGAGATGCCAGACAGGTCTACTATATGCAAGGAAATTGCAAGACTGCAACAAGTCAGAACTGAATACACACAATAAATGATCTAACTAAGCATGTCTGGGAATGTAACCTGGCAGACTAAAGAGAAGAAAAGGAAAACTGCGATGTTCATATTTCTAAAACTAAGGTATGTGCCATAATGCTACAGAAAACAGTTCTCCATAGAAAATAACATGCAAGTAAATAAAGGAAAGTGGGAGGGAAGGCTTCTATAGAAAGAGAATGAAAAAGAGGACCATTGCTATTAGTAATGAAAGGTGTGAGTCTGTATATTGAGGAATAAAAAGGAAGACAAACAGAAGAGGTATATTTTGATTAGAAAAAGCTAACAGGGAGTAAGAATTACATTTGCCTCAATATATTTGTCACCAAAATCTAACTAACAGGTTACAGGACAAGTGATAGCATTTCAGAAAGGCATATCTTCTGTGGCAGGAGACTACAACTAGAATACTGTTTGTCATACTACAGATGTCTTATGGGGGCCCAAAAAAGTAACTATATAAAGAGAGGGTATGTATTTGGAAAAGGAAAGTCACATTTGGTCTTCAGGATATAGTGACAATACCAGGACAACAAAATGAATTTACATATCTTCAGGAAACATAAAGTCTGGGAAAGACTGAACAGATGTTACATTTCTAAACAACATAGTAATATAGGTTTTCAGGAAAGCATAAAGTCTGGGAAAGACTAAACAGATGCTACATTTCTAAAGGACATAATAATATAGTATATAATCAAGAGACACATCTAATAGTCCTTTCACATCATACATCAATACAGGTATTATTCAAATAAAATATAAGAAAATGCTTTGAAATTTTCCAACATAGTTTGTAAAGAAAAAAACATTTATAGATTTGTTGGGTGGAATAATGTTAGATTTTAAAAACTTTAAGTAGAGATGGGATCCTAATAAATGTATGGAAAAGGCAGGAAGAACAAATAATTAAGTTCTGGTGGAAGCTATTGAATCACATTATAGAGGGTGAGGTCCCATCTTCATCCTGCTCTAAGGCAGTGATGGCAGTCATATCAAAGGATGAGAAAAAAACCAATAGATCCTGGATCATTCAGACTTATTTCAGTTCTAAATCATGACTATATAGTGTTTATGTCAATATTGGCCATGAGGTTAGCAAAAATATGACTTACATTAATATATATGGCTCAGTGTGACTTCATAGGAGTAGACAAATGTCTACTGACACTGACAATACAAAATGATGCTGTGACAAGTAACAAAACATTACTGACAATAGGCTTAAATGCTGAGAAAGCTTTTGATATGTGTGTTGGGAATTTTTAAGGAAAAATTTTAAGGATGACACAGTGATGCAGCGGTAGCATTGTTGCCTCGCAGTAAGAGGCTCTCTGGTTCGATTCTTGGCTGGGGTGCCTTTTGTGCAGAGTCTGCATTCATGTGGGTTTCCTCCAGGTGCTCCGGTTTCTTCCCACATCACAAAGATATGCATCTGGAGCATTTCTTCCCAGGCATCTGCTGAAAATTGGCTTTGTTCCAAGTCGGGCTTTCCTGGTAAATAAATAAAATAATAGAGGCGTTTGACTTTTCCCAGAAATGGGTAACACTAATCATTAAAATACATTTAATGGAGGGATTAATCTGAAATGTGAAGGAAGACTCTCAGCAAGAATTAATTTAATAAGAGGAAGGCTACATTTTTGTCCTCTCTTATTTTATCCATACTTAGAGACCTTAGCTGTGGAAATTAGAACAGTCCATGACAATAGGATCTACATGGAAAGACTCACCCAAAAAACAGTTTTGTTTGCAGATGACATATTATTATATATAACAAAGACAAGACATAAGAGTTCTGTTTCTGTTCAGTGTACTGTGGAAATTCAGTTAGCAGGTTATAAAATTAATGCATTTAAGACAAAATCAATAGTGTGATATAATGTATCCTTACATGACCTTGTGCATAATTTTCCTTTCCTCTGAGGACATTACAAGATGCTCTTCATGAGAATATATTTAAAATAAAAGAAAGTGAGCAGCCTGAGAGATGTGATAAGGAATAATTCAGAAGATAATACAAAATATAAGATAGTAGAAGATGCTGCAAGCAGTAAAACTGTTTCTGGTGCTTTTAAGAGGCATAATTACTGCTACTCTCCAGCTGAAGCAACTTGGGTGGCAATTAAAAGAGTGATAAAATAATTTATTTGGGATAAGAAAAAGGGAGCGAGTACACTGGGATAAGCTAATACTTCCAAGAGAATGAAAAAGGCTCGGACTACCTGATCTAACTGAATATTTTAGACTAATGCAGCAATGGTTAATCTTATTTACCAAAATGTAAAACTAATACTACTGCCTCAGAAAGAGTTCAGGGAAACAAAAGAACAAATGCGTTTCTAGGAAATAACAGATAAAAATACAGAACCTTATGAACAAATATAAATTTGTCACCTGCAAGGCAAATATTAAATCAAAAGAAAATATGGAGACAAATGGGAATGCAACTAGTCATCTCCCTAACTGTAACAAAAGTTAATTAGAAGAAGCTGCAGCAATATATTGGAGGAAGAAAAATAGAAATCCAAATTTTGGGAACAAGTGACTACAGAGAATAAAATTATGCAATTAGAAGAGGCTAAATACATGTCTGATCTGCAAGAAATGGACAGACCTAAAGGAGACTATACAAATACAGTCACAGCAAGAAGAGAAAAGAGTTGTAATAGATTACATAACTAAATCTTGGACTGAGCAGGCAGTAAGGATGAAACTAACAAGTAAATCATACAAGGCATTAATAGCAAGGAAAAGATGAGATTTTACTGTAAATTATGGAAACAACTCATAGCAGATGATTGGAATGAGATATGTTTCATCCCTAGCTATGTTACTAAATCTAGAAAATTTAAGATGCATACTTGGAAATGTCTTCACAGATGTTTATACAATCCTGTCAGGATTCAAGATATGTTCCCACAAGCTGATGGCCCGTGTTGAAGATGTGAAAACCTAGAGAGGGCACCTGGAAAGATGTTTCCCAGGCTTGTTTGGAGTTACATAGTTATCAGCAGAACTGCAAATGACAATAAATACAATTATGGGTGATGAGTTAGAATATACCAGAGATATGATGATGCTGAACTGGAATAAGACAAAATTAGTATACATAATACATACATACTAGCACTACAAAAAAGGTGATAACAGTGTAAAATAGGAAAAACAACACCAGCTGTTGCAGAAGGATTATGTCTGAACTAATGGGGATGGAAATGAGGAGAGAGGAAGATGGGAAAGAAGAAGGATCCTATTGGATAAATGGAATAAGTGAGATCTATGCCACATTACTAATATAAAAAAACCCTAATGATGTATAAATAAATATCTTTATCTGGGTTAAGTTTAAAAGATGAGATATATCCTATGCTGTTCCAGGTGTAGAGTATGGCATAACTCAGTAAACTTGTACTAGCCAGGGTCATATTGTAAATGGCTCTTTGTTCCACTGAATTTGCATTTGTGAGTATTATCTTGATTAAAATGACAATAAGGGCAGAACAAATAATACATTAATTTAGCAACTTAAATCTGAAATAATATATCCGTTTATGAGTTCTTGTAGAAGATACATGATGTCTTCTACTTGAATGTAATCAATGACCAGCTGAATTATATGTTTATTGAAGTTATTTTCATGAGGATTACACAGTACATATACTGAAGATATTCTGTCCTTAAATATAGTGTTTGAGATGGGAAGTAAAGAAAAGAAACAACCATTGTCACCCTAGCTATATCATTAATAGCATCCCTACAGGTAAGTCACTTAAGATTACCGGGAATACATTTGAGTTTGACTACATGATTAATGAGTTTAACAAATCAAAAAATAGGTTTCTATACAGGTTGTATAGAACTGCTGCTTTAGGTGAAGGAAAAATAGATGTTTTAATTGCTTCAGGTAATGGTAAAGTTGTTCCTTATATTAGATATAACATTCCTCACTGGTGCTGCCAATATAATAGAAGTAAGCTTATCAATACCAGAATTAACATTTATACTGCCTGTACTGCACAACCAAAGATGGCTTGTTGTTGTTGTGTCTTTCGGTTTTTCCCGGTTAGGGGTCACCACAGCGGAACTCCGGTCCACTAATGATTGGCAGTAGATTTTTACGTGCTGAGTTACCAGCCCTGACGCACAACCTTCAACGAAGGTACACCCATTCACGCATGTCTCCACACACAAGAAGCTCTAGCTGAGAATCGAACAGGACAAGTGTGATGAAGTAAAATAAAATTAACAGGCAGAAGGAGATGTGCTTAAGCATTAATGGACATAATAACAAAATGCCTCAAATGCATTTATCCATAAACAGTAAAAGTTTATTTTAATCAGCACTGCAGTGAATGTAAAGTTAAAGGTATTGTGTACACATTACCTTTCACTATGAGTGGCTGACATCCATTGGGTTGATGCCTACATCACTGATCCTGATTCCTCAGTGTTATGCCTTATTAAAATGGTTTCTGTTCTTGGATTTAAGCTGTAAGATTGCTTTCATTGCCTAAAGAACGTTCACCTTTTTATGTTGTTTGTCCTTTCTCCACATGTATGTAACAATATTACCTAATATTGTATATATGTTTATATATATATATATATATATATATATATATATACATATATATATATATATATATATATATATATGGATTCACTTTAGAAGCTCGAAATACTGAAATATCAAAACTCAATATTTTGAGCCCATAAAGTGGAATGCTGAAAAGAACGAAAACTCAGAAGCGCAAAATTCGAAATCTTGCATACCGGAGATTTTGAATTAGTGTTCTGTTGTACACAAACACACACCTTCTTCCCCACACACAAACACAAGCTCTGTCCTACATAAAAGCAGGGGGGCAAGGTCCCCTGCATCCCGCATGTGGGGGGTTGTGCCCCCCACACCCCCCTACTTAAATATTCTTAACTCCGAGGTTGCACTACATACAAAAACACACAAAACACCACCACACAAGCTACATTCTCCTCGCACGCACATACCACAGCAACAAAACACACTAACACACACCACAGCACCTACCCAAAACCCTTAACACATAAACACTTACCTGAATCCATAACCAGAGCGAAACACCAGAAGCACTAATTCAAAATCTCCAGTATGCGGTATATTTTTTATATATATATATATATATATATATATATATATATATATATATATATAAACAGCTGAATATTTAAGTAATGGAGAAAGGGTAAATGGGAACTTATGACCTGCAAAAACGTATTTTAGTCTTGCATGGTGTGCTCTTTTGGGGAGTAGTGCTGCTTTTGGCAGTTTACAACATGATATTTCATTGTGGAAGCATATGAAGCATATGTAGCAGTATCCAAAGAGAGTAAAGGCTTTTATATAGGCAACACAAAAAGGAAACTATATACTAGAACTGTTCAGAGACACTAAGAACCATAACCTGCAGCATGCTCTGTAAAACACTATATGGAGGATGAATATGTTTGCAGTTTTACTTTTCAGATTTTGCTAATAGTATGTAAAAGTCCTCAGTGGCAACTCTACAAATACATTTTTATAAAATGAGGCTAAACAGTAGTGTGAATTGAAAGCATCCGGTGTTCATAGGTTAAAAGTTATTTTTTTCCTTAAAACTCTCTACAACAGAGGCATCAGGAAATTAGTTAATTGCTCAGTTTACTCCTGTCAGCATCCATAAAGAGTGTGATTTATGTAAAACTAGAAAAAGATAATAGAAGATATAGAGTCAACTGAAAGGTAGCTGTTTTATTTGTACAAAAAAGTTAGTTTTTTATCAGTTGTAGAGTTGCCAGTATTTTATTGGTTTATTAACGCTCTTGCTTTATTTGGATCTGGCAGCCAGTGCCATGAACACCCTGTACAATTTTGGAAGCCATACAAGGAGAAGGAAATCTCTTTGTTGGGAGATTTCCAAAGGAGAGCCAGAAGAAAGCTGTATGAGTTAGAGTTGAAAGGTTATAACAAAAGACTAGAGGACCAGGAACTTTTCTCACTAAAGACCCAAGAAGGTGAGGGAGTCATAACATAGGTGCAGAGGATAATACCAGGTATGCATGAAGAGGTCATCCCGAACAGGAAGCACAGAGAATGGTAAGGCTGGAGTACAAACAAAAGAGTGTGTTGAACAACTTCTCACAAAGTCTGCAAAATGACTACATTTCAGAAAGGGGTAATTGATTTTACTGTGGTATATAAGAAGCAATCTAGGTCCATTGTTGTTCTAAGCATTGATAAATACTAATCTCGAAAACTTTGTGAATAAATATATTTTTACATTTTAAACAGTATTCAATTATTTTATGCTCCATAGTTTTTCTCTTTTTCATATTTGAATTGGAACATTTGCTTCTGGGGACCAGTTTGTTCGTTTATTGCTTTACTCTATTCTGGTACCCTCAAGCTAACCTATTATGGAAGAATCGCAGCCTGCTCCAAGTTCTATGCAAGTTAATGATAGACTAAGGACTTTGATTTAGCTACAAGAGAATCCATTTCTTTTAAATTTATCATATGAACTAAATGGTGAATCCATCAGTGAATAAACTGGTATTTTTAATTACATTAATTCACTTAAGAAAAAGGTACAAGTTAATAAATGCATACAATGGCAGTGTTTGAACTTTGAAGCTTACCTTGCCATGAATATACTTCCTAGAGGATTTCGAGTGATGAAACTGCTGACCTATGGAAATACAGGCCCTGATCTGCTAAAAAATAGCAAGAAATAGACTTGAAACTAAGTCAGGATTATGTGATACTTGTGAATGAGTTTTTTCCAGTATCAAACAACAATTAATAATTGACATTATTGAACCTGAAAACAGTATTCTGAGCTGTAATGATTTCATTATGCTTCAAAATATAAATGAATGCCCTTGATTCATTAATGAAATATGAGAATGAAATTATAACTGTTAAAAAGAAAAAAAACTTGTTCACAATTTAAATGATTTTAAAACTGACCATATATTTTCTTGGCTTAAATCTGAGTTTTAAAATAATAAAACTAAGTTTGTGGTTAAACAATGTTCTCCAGCTGTGAGGTGTATGGCAAAAGGAGGGTCACTGATGCATAAGGTGGATGTACTGACTCCACAACCAATTGTATCAGCTGAGGCAGTTTTGCGTCAAGATGTGAATACGCCAACAGTAATAGATGAATCTGCAATGGTACTGACCCAACCATTAACAACTACTAGTTTGGATGCTATTCCTGCCTCTCAACATGCTGCTATAGCCTGCATAGACAATTCTACTCTTCCCGTGAACAGCTTTTTATTTCCCTCACCACAAATACTCATACAATTACAAGATAAGGTCCCTATTTGGACCACTCACCCATTAGAGAGATGTGAGAACACTACACACAAGGGAAAGGAACAAAGCACACAAAATGTACACAAAGCATAACAGGGGTGTTTATATCATGCTATAGAAAGATGAAAATAGCGAACACTATTTCATCGAACCTAAATATCTAAACCACATAATATCGAACATTCAGAACAGCAAATGTTTTCCTTGGGAAATAATTTGCTATTCCGAAACACATACACACAACACAAGCACACCTAAAAAACATCAATCCACACACATACACTTATAATCCTACAACTAACCCTACTTTAAACTGTACATACACTACTATCTATCCACTTACCTTAACCCAAACTCTAACCCTAAGGTCCGTCACTATCGCACACTCACCTAACCCGTGCCCTAACACTAGCTCACTTAACCCGCACCCTAACCCTAATTCACCTAACCTGTGCCCTAACCCTGACTCACCTAACCCACGCCCTAACCCTAACTCACCTAACCCGCACCCTAACTTTAACGACCACACAATCACACACTTACCTGAACCTGACCTGTAACTTTCCACCACAGCGCTGAAAATAGCAAAGCCACAGAACCGGCCAACCAAATTCTTTCCCTAGGAAAGAATTTGGTGCTCTGCAGCTTTGCTATTTTTAGCGTTTGCTCAAAACGGGTCGATATTAGAACATTCGAAGTTTTAAAACTTTGATGTTATGATATAGATCCTAACAGACCAAGAGCATTACCATCCTGTAAGGTAGACTATGTTACTAATGATTCAGAAGAATATTTTATTAAAGATGGTATTTTAAATCTATCATTATTTTAATTAACAAATAATATGTATGATGTTTTAAAGAAAGGACTGCATTTTGTATCCTCCAATACAGGTGATATTAGTGAAGCATTAACTAAACAGCAACCATTTGTTAGAGAACTAAATTTAAAAGTTTTATTTAATGGAAAGAGTGAATTGATGACTGCAAAGCATAATCATAAAAGTTGTTTTATACCTACTAGTCAGCCATTAGTTATGGCATTCCAGAATATGTATGCAAAACAATTGTATGTTTTTTTTTTGAAAGACAATGTATGTAAATATTATAACTCTACTCAAAATGAGTCTTTGGCTTTGAAACAACAAAGACAATAGTGACATTATTATTAAACAAGCTGATAAAGGAAGGGCTATGGTAATTATGGATACAAGTAAATAACATGAAAGCATACTACAATTGTTATTTGATAAAGAGACCTTTTGTGTAATCACATTTTTGCATATGCAGCTGCTAATATATAAAGTTAAATCTCATTTGTATGATTTCCAAGTGAATAATTATATTACTTTGGATGATTATAAATTCATGGATATTGCTAACCCAGTTATTTCTGTTATCTATGGATTACCAAAAGTACATAAAAATATTTACTGTCCCCCAGTGAGACCCACTGTCTCAGGCTCTGGATGGGTTACACCATTTATATCTATTTATTTAGAAAACATCTTGAATTCAATATTAAGTTCAGTTTAAAGTTTTATAAAAGATGCAGACCACTTTATTTCTGAACTTTATATATGACAATCAAGTTAAGTTGATCTTAAATTCATTATTTACAGTGATTCCAAATGAATATTGTATGGAAGCTGTTAGACATCATTTATGTAAATATATACTGATAAATCAGCCCAACAAACAGAAACTTTATGTTCTCTCTAGAATTAGTTCTATGTAGAATTAGCTCTATGTAATAATGTGTTGTTACTTATTAAGAAGTATTATCACTAACTCAAAGGAGTAGCCATGACCAGATCGGTTGCCAGTACTTATACTAACATAGCACCGTCATTATGGGAGGAAGAGTATATTTTTAATGTTAATAATATATACTTCAATTCTTTAAAATTTTACAAATGTCGTTGACTATATCTTTTATTTGGTATAATACTGTTAATAACGAATGATTTTACTGAGTGTTTACAGTCTACCTCTAATTTTTTTGAGTTTTAAATCCATCTATTCTACTACTAGTATTAATTTTTTGGATATTAATGTCTTTATATAAGATGAGAAACTAGGTAGTAAGATTTATAGAAAAGATGTACAAACACCTAGATAGTTACATGCCTATAGTATGTAGCTGACTCATATCTGTAGTGGTATAGTACATAGTCAGTTTCTAAGAGCGAGTAGACTAAATACTAAGGAAAGTGGCTGTACATTACAACTTAATGAATAATGAATTGTATTCTGAATTTTACAATAGTGGTTACAATAAGGATATGCTTAATAGCAATAAGGATAGAATTATACAAGAAAGAGATAATGTAGCTAGAATATATTTTTCTACAAAATAAACTATTAGAATACAGACTAGATGCCAAGCCACTAAATCACAAACTAGGTATCAGGTCAAATATAATACTCATACCAATAAAATTTAAGATATCGTCAAAGCAAATTGGTCTATTTATTAAGGAAATTATAGGTCAACATACTAACTTTGTATATAAAAGAAAGAGAGAAACTTAAGGTAGCAACTGTGTTTTAAAGACTAACTTCATATAATGTTAATGTAGTAACAAAAGGTACTGTTCCTTGTTATGACTGTCAGTTTTGTAGTTATACAAATAACAATAATGAATTTAAGCATCCTATAACTAATAAAGCTTTTATTTTTGGAAGTTTTGCTACGTGCAAAACTAAAAATGTGATTTATTTAGCTACTTGTGAAATGTGTACCTGTTTCTATGTAAGAAAGACCACTAGGGTCCTTAAAGAATGTATTTCACAGCATTTATCTGATATATGTAGAAAGATTGAAAGCAATGTCTTAGCCAAACATATTTTGAATATTAAACTAAAACTGCTCAAAGAAAAAAAAAAAACTTCTCGAACTGTGGGAGCAAGAACCAAGAATCACATCTAAAATTAATGGTTTTGTTGTGCTTTTTAAAGAGCTTCTTCAGAAACAAGATAACAAAGTACAAACCATTGATATATAAAGACATTTAAAAAGTATTCATCCAATCAATTTCAAATTAAACAAAATGACCTCACTTCCTATCCAATCAATTTCAAGTTAAAAACTGTCATTATTTCCTATCTCAACCATCTTAATACATATTTGATATTCAAATTATCATTCAGCCTAGGAAGAGCTTTAAAATTTAAAAATAGCTGCTATTTTAACTCTTTGAATTCTGAAAAGGAATTAACATCCCCTTTAAACTTTGGAACCTGTTCCAAAATTAAAAATGTGTACTCTACGAAAACAGAACAAGAACTTCTGTGCTTAGCTAATGCATTTTTAGTGTTAATATTTTTGATAGCATTTAAATGTTCATTAATGCGATCGTTCAAATGTCTTGTAGCTTTGCCAACATAAAAACATGAACATCCAATGCACACACCTAAATAAACTAGAATGGCAATTAAAATAAACTAAGAACCTTTGACTTTTAATAAAAAATTACAGTGTTTAAAAAAGATTGTTTGCAAACAAGTATATGTTCACAAACTCTACATTTACCACAAAAATAAATTCTTATTAGCCCATTATTTTCTGCCACTGTCAACTGGTTTGCTCTACTACTATCATTGGCTTCAAAGAAAGTTATTAGCGTTCTTGTTTTTATAACAAAATTTCAGACTATAATCTAAGATGTCAGCTAATTCTTTATTGCCTTGTATAATACACCAATTGTCAATAATAATATTTTTAATGGAGCTGATGTCATAACTAATTGGCAGAGGGAAACTAAGGGCATAATACATATTAGATGCTTTATTTTTCTTAAGAAAGCCAAACTTAAGTATGGTAAAAAAATCTCTTATATCTAGAATTTTTAACTTCTTCCAAAACCTGATTGACTAAGATATCAGGGTAGTTTGCATATAAAAATAAATTGTCTAAGTTTTAAACATTCCTTGTAAAAAACTTTATCATCACTAATGATCTGGGAAATTCTAATATATTCTCCCTTAATAATATTCTGTTTCATATAATAATGATGTTGACTTTTAAAATCCAAATTATAATTATAATTTCTAAGCTTCCCTTTCCTGTATATATCAGAATGGAATTGAGCTTTGTTAGTTCAACATCTAAAAATCAAACTTTGTTCTCCTTCTCCCCTATAGTAATTTTTTAAAAAACAATGTCGAGAATGAACTTGTCCAGTTCTTCCTCTGAACACTTCCAAATAAAATATATCATCAATATATCACTTATATAACTTAGCATTCTTGAAGCCTTTAAGTTTCATTAAGAACTCTCTTTCCCAAGTGCTCAAGACCAAATTAGCATATGCTGGGACCATCTTGGCTCCCATAGCAACACCTTTTAACTGATGGTAAATTTTGTTATTGAAACTAAAAAAAATATTATTCAATCCCAAATCTATTAATCCACAAATAGTATTCATTTTTTGATTACTATTAAAAAGTGTCTTTGCTAAAGTAATGTCTAACCAATTCCAACTCCTTATCCTGAATAATATTGGTATATAAAGATTTTATATCAAGGTTACCAATAAATTATCCCAAGCAGTAACATGATAGGAAGACAATTCATTCAAAAATAACCATGAGTCTTGTAAATAAAACTTAGTAGTTTGTACAATATGATTCAATAATTGATCGATATATTCAGAAATATACTCAGTTTATATACACTTGGAAGACACTACATGTCTGAACAGGGGATTTTGTGCATTCTTATGAATCCTCAGCATTCCGAACAGTTTCCCTGCACTAGGGTTTTTCGCAAACATAAACTTATACTCTTGCAAAGAGATGAAAACTAACAATTCTAATAAATATACATCTATATTTTTAAAGCTGGTAATCAATTCCTGTTTGAAAATAACATTATAGCAATTACTGAACATTAAAGAATCTTCAATTATTTGTACATAAATATTTTGCTCCGTAATTACTAGCCCAGTCCCCTTATCAGCTTTCATGATCCTGATGTCATGATCATTCTTAAGTTATACTAAAGCTAAGTGTTCTTCTTTTGTTAAATTAAGCCACTTGTGTTCACTATCACAAGCTTGAAAAAAACATTTAGGGCATTATGTAATGTGGGGTGCAAACACTTTTTTCTGCTATTACATTTTTTTCATACCCTTTCTTTTCATACCCTTTATAATAATACAAAATAGTGTAGTATATGTTATAATAGCTTGGTATCAACTGCAGTTACCATTTGTTTGTGTTTCTCTGCTTTCCTTGTATTTGTGTTGCTCAAAGAATTGTGTTGCTTCTTATAAAGGTATGCTGCCCCTCCCCTGCATCTTCTATCTTCTTAATACTTGGTAATCAGAGTGTTTTAAAACTTCAGATGTAATATTTACCTAGCATCCATTACTTGTAGAATAATTTTACTACCTATATGTGTTAGTCTGACCTTCCGTGTGCACGTTTTAGCAGCCTACCGCAGTCTGCTTGCCACTCTCCCTCCTCCAGTTTCTTAACTTAGAATATTTTGCAACATAAGATGATTAGCTTATCTCTTCTGTTTGCTATCTCCATTTGCCACTAGGTGGCAGCACCTACCAACGTAAAAGCCAGTACAACATTAATCTCCCAAAGTGTTTTACCTAAAACTGGTAAATATTTCTTCTCCTACTCCCCATTTCTATAACTGTTAAATACCTAGTGGCAAATGGAGATAGCAAACAGAAGAGATAAGCTAATCATCTTATGTCCCTCCTTGCTAAAAAAGCCCACCATTACTTTCCCTTACAATATAGTTAAAAAACTTCTTGTTTTAGTTAATAAACTGCAGTTACTGATACTTTTTCTGCTGTACTCACTTCTTTTGTTCTGCCTGCTCCATTCGCCCTACAGGCTCACTATGCTCCCCTACTCTGCCCCCAATTCGCACCTGCCCCAGTGCTTCTACACTTATAGTCCAAATAGACACACCCCCCTCTTACAACTACCTATCAACTTCCCTCAAGTATCAAGTCCCCTCCCACTCCCACACCCCAGCGTCCTACTTTATACCCTTTCTCTGCAAACACTTGCCCTCTTCCACCTCCATTCATCTACTAAACCCCATATGTCCCAACCTCTTACAAATCAGCTACTCCCACTCCAACTCTAATCTCTCATACCACTACCTCACCAAACTTCTCCCCCCCTTCTCTACCTACTCCATCTCAAACTTATTTCTATATCTGATTCTCACTATGTATACCTTATTGCTCACCAACCTTCTATTTCAGCTAATCCTCTTACTTCATCTCACTGCACCCTATGCACCATTACCCTCCTTCCATAAACATCCCACCAACCCTCTCCCAAAGGATCAACCTTACTCAAACAATGCCATCACCATCTCTCCCTCTGTCTTATCCTCTAACATTCAACTCCCTAAAATAAAAATACCTCCTTTTTACTCCCTATCCTCAAAAAACAAGACAAAGCTTATTAGATACTACCCACTCACATCAAAGACTAAAAGCTTCCCCACTACAATACTAATAGCAGATGATATAAATCCAGGTCCAAACTCTAACCTTACCTTTATCCCAAACACCCCTCACACCCCAGCCCACCAAACTGCTCCTCAAAAACAAATCTCCTTCTATTCTATTAATACTCTAAGCACTCTCAACAAAGTTAGTTAGTTTCATGCATGGGTAGCAAATCATACCCCAGATGTCATTACAGTAACAGAAACCTGGCGTAAACCCCACAACCTAGATAATGATATTCTCCCCCCTGGCTATTACATAATTCGCCTTGACCGTAAAAACAAAAAGGGTGGGGGAGTTGCCATAGTCTATTCCAACAATCTTACTATTTCTCACATTTCACATTCTATCCCATCTTTCTCCCCAGCAGAAACACTGGCAGTTAACCTTAAACTAAACAACTACACTACAATCACTGTAGTGACCACCTACTTTCCACCAGGGGAAAATAATCCACTACTGGAAAACATTCTCTCTTATCTCTCCCTGAACATCAAAAATGAAACAATCCTTCTTGGTGACATAAATATCAATTGGCTAACCTTAAATAACCCAGGATCCCCACACAATATTAATTTATATGGATTTACTCAGCTAATTACTAAGCCAACATATTTTAACAACACCCACACTACAAATACCCTCATGGATTGGAAACTTGTCTCAGCTCCTTCCAAATATCACAGTCCTGAAACCCTTCCTGATTCCCTGAGTAACCACTCACCCATAAAGGTGCTAAGATATACAAACCACCTCTCTAAACTACACAGATATATTACTAGACATAATCTCTCCAATTTCAACCCAGAAACATTCAACACTCTCATATCTAGAGTAAGCTGGGACTTCCTCACTCAGCTCCATCTAGATGAAGCTGTCATTGCTTTCAACTCTACTTTTCTGGATATTGTAAACTCATTAGCTTCACCTCATAAAATTTGGACAAAAGAAACAACATCTCCTTGGCTAACTAAAAACACAAGAATTCTCATGAAGTCTAGAGATACGTCCTGGAAAAAAATGACTACAAACAAAAGTCCCAAATGACCTACAAAGATATAAAGAACTAAGAAACCTGGCCAAAAGGCTTTTCAATAAAGACAAAAAAGAATTCTATTATAACCCCCCCCCCCCAAAACACTAAAATCTGACCCAAAAAAATTCTGGAATGCTATCAATCAAATACTTCATCCTGGAAACCCTACCTCACCCAACCCTACCCCAGAAAAGGCACCAGTAGAAACTGCCAACACCTTCAATACTTATATTGTTAAATCTATATCCAAACTCTTTAACTCCAATAGCTCCAATACAATGAACCCCATAAGCCCAGCTTCCTCTTCAAGAACTACCCCTCCCAAAATCTTCTCCCTCAAACCCATCTCCACAACATACATTTGAACCCTACTCTTCAAACCGAAGCCATGTTCAGTATCTACTGATAACATCCCATCATACTTTCTTCAGACAGCTTCCCACTCACTTGCCTTTCCCATTTCTATCATTATAAACCGCTCAGTCTCTAAATCCAAAGTGCAATCCATCTGGCAACACCCTACCTATCCACAAAGGAGGTAACTCCACTAAAATCTCTAACTTTAGACCCATTGCCATCCTCTCCCCTCTGTCAAAAGTTCTTGAAAAGTGCATACATATTCAACTCATGGATCATCTCTCTCAGGAAAACCTACTTACACCTACACAACATGGTTTTCAACCAAAGCATAGCACCTATACTGCACTTCTATCCTTTCTCCATACTATTCCCTGGCCAGAGATGACCATAAACTTATCTCCTCTCTCTTCCTTCATCTCTCAAAGGCTTTTGATACTGTTTCTCACTCTCTACTATTAAACAAACTGTTTAACCTCAACTTCTCCCCTGATACAGTGGCATGGTTTAAAAGCCATCTAAAAGATAGATTCCAATCTGTAAAATGGGACACTGCTTTATCTACTTCCCTTCCAGTACAAATGGGTGTCCCTCAAGGATCCATTTTAGGACCACTACTAATCAACATCTTCACAAACCTGCTCTATACATCCTGCCCACTCTCCTCTATTATACAGTACGCTGATGATGCTACAGTCATAACAATAGCTAACTCTCACTCTGAACTCTTAACAGCTACCCAGTCATCCTTTAACTCAGTAGAAACATGGCTCTCAAACAACGAACTCATCCTCAACCCTAAAAAAACAAAACTCCTACTCTTCCTTCCTAAAACATCCAACCACATAAAGACCTCTTTTACTATCCAGTCACTCAACAAGACACCTATTGTAGTTGAACCTAGCTCAAAACTCCTTGGTATCACAATCGATCATCAACTAAAATTCGACCTCCACATAAATAATTGTATCAGAAAAACTCACCTTAAATTAGGTCTACTATATAGAAATAAAAAATCTCTCACTCAGGAAGTTAGAATAGCCCTCACTCATGCCTACCTTCTTCCCTGCCTAACATATTGCTCACAAGTCCTTACTAACCTAAACTCCTCTCTCCTCACTAGACTTAAGACTACATACCACAAAGTAGCTAGATTTGCAACTCAACAATCCTATAGATCTCACCACTGTCTCTCTCTCTAAGATATTTAAATTGGCTTGAGCTGCCACACCTCCACCTTCTCTCTCAGTTCAATACCATACACTCAATTCTTTACCAGCCATCTTTCTGTCCAGCCTTACACTCTATCATCTCCCACTATGCTCCTTCAAGAAACCTCCGTAGCTCTTCCCAAGACCTCTTAAAAACCTATAAGCCCAAATCTAAAGCAGGGTGTAACTTATACAGCTACCACCCCACTAATGAATGGAACAAACTTCCCCTCGAAATTCGAACACACACACACATCCCAAACAATTTAAACTAACTCTAAAAGAATATTTCAACAGGAAATGGATCTGCCAATGCTCAAACCCTCCTTGGAAACTCTCTACTTCACTCTGCTAATCAATGTATTCCTCTCTCTCTTATACTTTTACTGTATCCTGTTAGATTCAATTGCAAAAAAAAAACATTTTTACTCCTATGTAGTTTTTTATACTAACTACTACTTTTAAAAATGCTGTGGCTGTAATCTAGCTGTTTTTATGATGACAAAATGAAATCTGTATACTCTCAAAAATCCTCTTGTATTCTGCTAGCCGATTGCCTTATTCCACTTGTTTAATATCTGTAATAATGACTAAATGTTATATGATTTACTGGAGCTTTTCTCCCCGAGCCTCTGCTGAAAAAGGGCTTTGGCTCAGTCAGATATTCCCTGTCAACAAATGTAAAATAAAATAAATAAATAAATCTTTTTTATTTGCAGTCCCCTCATCTGTGTCCTGGCCAACCTCCAATAAACCAAAGGCTGTCTGGTTGCGCTGCACCATGAGACCCTGCATCGGTGGAACGCTAAAGTGCTTTCAGCTAAACTAGTGTATGTTACAGTTGTATTTTAATCTGTCCTTTAAACTGAAGACATTTTTGCTGTAGCCTTTACTGTCATGCACACTACTCCCCCCCCCCCCATTTCTCATCTTATTGTATTCCTAGGTCAGCTGCTTAAAACTACTTTCTTTCTACTGGAAAAGGTTTACCTATGAACCTGCAGCCTAATGTTTTTCCCTATAGAAGTGGTTGTCCTTGTCACCACACTGTACTAGAGTAGCAGCAGAAGATTTCTAGTTATTGGGACAATACCATGATACACTGACCTGGAAATGACTGAGCTTGGTGTTATTTTTTTATTTATTTGTTATTTATTTGACATTTGTTAACCGGGATGATCCAACTGGGAATAACTCTTTTTCAATGGAGGCCCAGGGAGAAAAACTCCACATAACCATCAGGTTTTCTTGATTGTTTTCTTGAAAGCCAGCCTGCTCTGGTTTTCTGGTTCATCCCACTCTGGTCTACTACCCTACCCCCATTCCCACTCACCCCTGACATCATTTCTTTTATATCTAAACTGCTTTGCCCCACCTTTGCACTAACCAACAGACACCCCCACTCCTCTACTCATACCCCGTATTACCATTAACTGTAACTCCCACTCCCCTTCCTTCCTGAGTCTTACCTGCAATTAACTCTTTCAGTCACTCACTTAATAAAACTCCTTCAATCAATCCTGATTTCTTCTACTAGCCTTAAATAAATCCTTTACCCTTTAATTCTTTCTGACTGAAACTATATCATGGCTATAACTTTCAAAACTCTATTTCTCCCCTTTCTTTTTCTAATTTTTTTTCTCAGCTCTAACCACTTACCATAGTCCTCACCTGCTTACCACCCCATCTCCAACACTCTCTTATCCCACTACCCACCATACAAATAACTACTCCACCCCTACTGTGCCCTCTCTCTTTAAGCATGCCACTATATCATTTCATAAGTTAAGTATTGTGCATAGCGAATGCCCACCCTGTCATCAAAACAAAACATCAGTTCCTTTGCAAATATTTCTTCCTACAAAGACTTCAACTCACAATACTACTCTTATCTGGTGATATTCATCCTAACCCAGGCCCTTGCCAACAGCATTCTAACCATACTTACACAGCACCCCCCTTTCAACAGCTTCACAAATAACTCATTATGATCACAGGCTTCCAAAAATCTATCTATTTTCTCAATGAATGTACAAAGCATTGTCAATAAAAAAAACCCTCCTTCATGACTGGATTTCTCAATATAACCCAAATATACTTGCCTATCTGAGACATGGCTAAAACCTCATATTAAAAAATGCAAAATTCTCCCCCTTAGTTATAATACTCTTCGACTGGATAGAAGTAAAAAAAAAAAGGTGGAGGAGTAGCTATACTCTACTCTGGCCAGCTCCCCCCCTCCAATAGCTGTCACTGAGTTCTGCCCTGCCAAAATACTTATAGCAACCTGTAACCTAAATCACCACAAAAAACTTCCCATCGCAGCTATCTAATACCCCCAGGTAAAAACATTCCCATACTCGAGCAGTTTCTTTCTTGGATTTCTATATTCATTCCCTATGAAACTATCATCTTTGGAGATATGAATATTGACTAGAACCTTGTTAATACTGCAACCCCTAGCTAATCTATAAACCTTTATGGCTTTACCCAGCTGATCACCTCGTCCACACACTAGCAAACAAATTCCCAGAATGGCTCAGTCATCGACTGGATATTAGTATCCAACCCCCATTGCTATCATAACCCTTCCACCCTACCTAACTCCCTTAGTGACCACCTCCCTGCCTCAGTAGTAAGACACTCTCACAATCTTAACAAGAGTCACCAATACAGAGAGTCTCATAACCTAACAAACTACAACCCTGTCACCCTAAACAAATTACGGTCCACTGTAAACTGGTCATTCCTACTCACATTACCCCTTTATGAAGCTGTCCAAAGCTTCAACAATATATTCCTAGAAACCCTAAAAACCCTGGCTTCCAGTAGAAAAATTAGGCTAAAGTGTAATTATGCACCATGGCTAAACCAGGCAACTCAATCACTTATGAATAGAGACAGTGCCTGGAGAGCATGGAAAAAAAAATAACAACTCAACTTTTCACCTGAACTTATATAAACAGCTTTGCAACCAAACAAAAAAGCAGGTCCTACTGGACAAAAAAAATTTCTATCGAAAATCCTTGAGCAACCCACATTCCAACCCGAAGATATTCTGGCACTCAATAAAAAATTACTATCTTCAGGGATGCCCTCTTCACCAACCCCCTTTCCTAACAAATCTTCTAGCGAAACTGCAACTCTGCTTAACAACTTTTTCATCGAAATGATAAAAAAGCTTACTAAACCAAAAACTGTTGATATTAAGCCTCAGCCTCCCATCTCATCTCTTCCCTCATTCTCCCTAGTGCCCATATCAGCTTCCTTCATCAGATCACTCCTTAACAAACTCAAACCCTGTTCACCATCAGCTGACAAACTCCCTCCATTATTTCAAACATGCAGCCAGATCCGTATCATACCCTGTATCTATACGTATCAGTAGATCCATCCAAGAAAATCTGGAAAAAAATCTTCATTATACCCCTCCCCAAAGGAGAAATTCTACAGAACCCTCAAATTACAGGCCTATTGCCATATTATCCCCCTTATCCAAGATACTGGAAAAATGTATTCATAGACAAATACTAAACCACCTCTTACAGGCAAACTTAATTACACCCATACAGCACAGTTTCCAACCCTCACACAGTACTACCACTGCCCTCCTATCTTTCAAGCACAACATTGCCCAAGCCAGAGATAATAATAAACTCATATCAGCTCTATTTCTCAACCTATCCAAAGCATTTAATACTGTTTCCCATCCCATCTTCCTAAACAAACTTTCCAACCTACAACTCTCTACCTCCACTACCTCCTGGATCTGTAACAAGCTACAGCCTGGACTGCAGTCTTGTCCAGTGTTAGTTGCACTTGGATAATTTTTGATGCATTATGTTGAGCAATTAGCCTGAAGGTGTGGATATCCTTAATGAATATGGACATGCCTCCTCTTTTAGTGTTTGGTCCAGGTTAGGTGGCCGAAAGGTGGGTTATGAGTTATAGCCTGGTAATGTAGGGGTGCAATCTGGAGCCTTGAACCAGGTCTCCGTCACTGCACAGATGTCAATGTTCTCTGTTTTAAGGAGTGCCTCGAGTGAGTGCATTTTGAGGTTTAGACTTCTAGCACTGAGTACCATTACCCTCAGATTTTGTTTGCTTATACCTGCTATGGTGGTATGTTTGTCATTTGAACCTTGCCTAGAAAAGGCACTATGGGGGTGGCAAGAGCCTTAGCCAGTATCCGGAATCCCAGGGGCGACAGGTGCAGACCATCTCTGGCAAAGCATCATGGTCTGTCGATCATGTCATCCCAGACAGACAGACACTGGATCCCCTTAGAATGAAGCAAGAAGCTTAGCCAATTGTTGAAGTCAATTATTTTGTCCTTGTATTGTGGTATCATTCTGGGTGATGGCAGGATGCTACTCAGGGCTAGGGTCATACTTGCCTGGGCTACATGATCCGAGAGCAATTCCATGTCTCTTTTCATTTAGTCCAGGGAGGTATGTCTCAGATCATTCACACCAACATGGACAACAACAGAGTCATATTTGTACTTGTTGTGGAGTGACCTGAGTGCTTGCATTATGTGGCGGATCCTGGCACCTGACAGGCTGTTGACAGTAACTTTCTCCTTGTTCAGCCTGGTGAGTGGGATATCAGTGTGCCTGACTACAGAGTCATGTATGACTAGTGTGTTGCGTACGTTGTTTTGATTATGGGCTGAGGTTGAGTGGCACACTGATTTTGTTGGCTATGTGTCATTTGGGTAGTGTTGGTGGGGGTGGTTGCTTGCATTTCAGCTTTGGACATTTCTGTTGTTTGGGCAGATTTTTATTGAGAGCCTCTGCGAATATAGGTGTGTGCTTTGTGTTATTATGTGTGGTTTTAAGTGGTGTAGGTTTTTATGGACTGTGTTGAGTGTGGTGTGGTGCAGGTGTTTACCTTCTCCTCTTGAATGTCTAGTACAGTCTTGGCTGGAGAGAGCTTGGCTATAAACTGTCTACACATATTGCTCTCTCTGCAGTTAGTACCTATGCTATTAAATGCATCTTTGCCGATAGCCTAGTACCTACCTATGAACCTATGATGTAATTGTTACATATTTTTTTATTTTACGCATTGCTATATTCCTTGTATATAATGTAATGCTAACCAAATTTCTGAAACATATTGCTACTGCATTCTCAAAATACTGTACTTTTGCCTTGGAAATATTCATGTTGTATACTTCTGTTTCTCTGTTTTTGTACTGTTAGGTATCTTACAGCTTGAAATGTTAGTTTTGTTCTTATTTTTTAATAACTTTCCTGGAGCTTTTCTCCTCAGGTCTCCCCTGAAAAAGGGCTCTCTGGGCTCAAAAGAAAAATACCATTTCTTTCTCAAATAATTCATTTAAAATGTATTTTAAATTCAGTTTCCTAGAAAATAATCAAATGTCCAGTAAAACACTGACCATATTTACTCTTTGTACAGGGATAAAAGAAAGTCTTTTACTTAAAACATTTAAATGAGATTTGGAAAAATATGTTTGACTTAAATTAAAGACTGGATAAACAGTTACAACAGTCTCAAAAGAACTGTCCATTAATGCTGACTCCTTCCTTGATCTTTTCCTCTGCCTTTTCCATAGCCTCTCGTTGTCCTGGTTACATCTCTTCAGTTTCCTCTCCCCATTCCCAAAAAATAGTCAGTACTAGCCTGGTGTCACAGGAATAGCTACATTTTCAATTGTGATGTCATCTAAGGTATCAACTGGGGAGGGTGAAGGTTAACTACAAAAGTTGGAATTAACAGTGTTAGGCATAGTATTAGAGGGTCTATATTAGATGAACAAATGTTCAAAATGTCGAATACAACATGCTCAACGCACTTTGATCGAACGTTCATCTAATTGAACCCTTAAAATAATGAAACACCCCCCACTAACTATATATACCAACTCCGAGATCGCTATACATTGGGGAAATTACAATTACCTGGTAATCGCAACATACACACACAAGTATGGAATTCACTTATCTAGCCATTCCAGACAGTGTAGCATCCTTACGTCACAAGCTACAATCACCACCATGGCCAACTAAAACTTTTCGGAACTCCAGCTTTCATCTTTTTCAGTATTCGATTAGATGAACGATCGATCAAAGTGTGTCGAGCATGTTGTGCTCTACATTTTGATCGTTCGTTCATCTAATAGGAACCCCTATTAGAGAGGGAAGAATCCAATGGTGTGACAGGATTCATTAGGAATACAAAATTCACACTCCATCTATTCATAAATGGACTACAATTAATAGTAGTGTACCCTCTAGACGTGACCCTCTCATTCTTTAAAATATTTCCTGTTTTGCCCACGTATTGACTGATGTCTCTCTGTAATTTTTCTTTTTGCAAATAGTAATAGTAGAAACGTGTTGTGTCACGTTAGCAGCTGTGCCATCCCATAAATAATGAAAAGTATCAAAAGAAGGATGTTGCAAGATGTTAGCATTTAAATGTCTGATTTCTTGTTTCAAACTATTAAGTTTATTTTGATTATCTTCAATAAGAACTTTAAGTACTTTAACACCTGCTTCATTATAAATCAGGCATAACATCTCAAATACCTGACTACCTTTACTGATTCCTTTAGGATACTTGTAACATCTCAAACCCATAGGAATGATGTTACTTTGTACATTCTTGTAAGTGAGTAACAATCTTTCCAATCTAAAAATCATAAACTTACAATTCCCACGAGTGGATTCAGATGCTTCTGAACTTCCCATATGTGCACCTTCTTGTTCGTAACCAACAAATTCAGTCTCAGAAAAAGGGTTAGCATCCTTATTTGAAAGAGCTAATTCCAAAAAATTGTCAGGAACACATAATCCAACTACCATAGCTTGAGAATCATTTGAAAAACCACCGCTGCTCCCTCTCCCAATATTGGTACATGTAGTTCATTGGAATTCTTTCTAAACATTTTGTGCTTTACCAACAGCATCAGCTACTGCTTGAAACGTGGAAGTAATATCTGATGGAATCTCATAAATAGACAAATTCAATACATTGAATGAATTTGACAAATTTTGGCTATCCATGCCAAAAGATTCCTTGATAGTACTTGCACACAGATCAGACACAAAAACAATAATAACTAAAACTACTCAAAGAAGAACAATAAAACAAACTAAAACCAAACTTCTTGAACTGTGGGAATAAGAAGCAAGAACACAGCTGAAATTAGCACTTTTGTTCTGCTTTTAATAGAACTTCTTCAGAAATAAGATAACAAACCATTGATAATTAAAGACATTTAAAAAGTATTCATCCAATCAATTTCAAATTAAAAAATGACATCACTTCCTATCCAATCATTTTCAAGTTGAAAAATGACATCAAGTTCCTATCTCAACCATGGGCACAGGAACCATAATGCATATCATCCATCTCTTTCGTGCTTTAGCTGATGTCATCGTGTAGCTCATCAGCGCATTTCCGGGGTTCTCAAATGCGAGTGGGAATGGAGTTACTCGGATGCAAGCAGGAACAGATTTACTCAGAAGCTGCCTGGACTGGCTGATTTGCTGGGAGACGTACCACAGAGAAGCTTTTCAGAGTGAGTAAGGTGTGTGTGTGTGTGTGTGTGTGTGTGTGTGTGTGTGTGTGTGTGTGTGTGTGTGTGTGTGTGTGTATGTTACAGTGACGTGACAGTGTGAGATTAGTACAAAACTTTACTAGTCTCAGCATGGAATTACCATTCTATACATTGTTAACGCTAAAACAAATCATATAATGCTGACATCTGGACAATAAAGAGAGAGATTTAAGAAAGTTGATTTTAGTAAGTCTTTGTAATCTATTACAGATAGAGGGGGAATTTGTGTCTCTTTCAATGATATAAGTGCAGACCTGACGATGAAAAGGATATAATGGTATCAGTGTTCTGCCCCAGTTAATATATTCAAATTTAAATAAATAAATAAATTAAAATTAATAGTGGTTATAGCATGCCTGTGATTGCAAATTCTTAGAGCATGCTTGCATTCTAATCAACTTTGCATTCACTGTGTTCTTTGGAGTACACAAAAATGTAACTTTTAGTACATGTCTTTACTACTGTGTCCATGCTTAATCATTCATTTGCAACTCATAGGTTATTTTGAAAATGAGTCAACTTTATTTTATTGTGTTTTTTTATTGTTTCTTATGAACATAATTATAAAAACCTCCAGCTTTACTCCGTAGCATATTGCCTACTCCAAGGTCATCTCTGCCTAACATATAAAGCTATGTCAAACCTAGAGCTGTTGGACATGCTACACCTAAAGAAATCCCAATCCCTCTGAGCTACATGCTCTAGGGACCTAAATCTTGTCACCACAATAAACAGGACATGCTGGAGGAATATATTCCTGTCCCAGAGACTTCCTATACTCTGGAACAAGCTACCCATCTATGTCAAGCAAAGTTCTTCATTAGCACTCTTCAAGAAAAATCTTGAGTGGATGGGAAATAGGAAATACACCCCGGGGATCAATTCTGTGTCTCTGCTCGACAGTGGCACAGGAAAATAACTTTCTTGGGTGGCATAAGCCATGGAATCTTGCTGGCTAGGCTTACATAGGCCCTTCGGCCGATAGCCTAGTACCTACCTATGAACCTATGATGTAATTTTAAGAGGGTTGATCAATTTATGTGTTAAGAACAGCATTAATTGCACAATGTAACTTATGTTGCTGCTTTTGGGAGAAAGATTGATAAACAGTCTTTTTCAAAACTGGCAGATAGAAGTGAGAGTGTGTGTGTGTGTGTGTGTGTGTGTGAAAATGCCCCCAATGGGCTACATCTGGTGGCTAGAGGTACTGAGGCTCAAACCCTGTATCTTGGGTACAGGTAAAAAGAGCCTAAAGTCCCTGGCCACCATCACTTGTGAATTTATGCCTCACATTTTTGTTCTGTTCCTCTGGAGTGGTAAAACAAAACCTTTTATTCTAGCAATTTTCTAAGATTATAAAATCAGTATTTGAAATGTGTCCCTATTTTGGTGCTGTATTCCCCCATGATTGGCTGTGTTCTGTATTTTTGTCTTAAGAGGTTGAGAGCTATGGTGAGAAGTGAGAACTGAATTCACTAAATGATATGATAGCCATTTAAGTCTGTCTTCCTGTCTTTCAAGAAACTGCTGGTTTAGCTTAGTGGTATGTTGCTCTGACTGTAGTGCACAGGGTTCTGGGTGAAAGACTTGGCAGTGAGATTCATGGTGATAGCGCAACATTTTATGCAAGCAACTTTCCAAAATTATACAAGCAATGTTTAAAATGTGTCTCTGGTTTTTGCCCCCCCCAATTGAAAATAAGTTCAAGAAGCTGTGCAACATGCCTATGGCTTACACTCTACTGTGATTCTGTATTTATATATTGTGTGTAGAAGTAGGCTGTTATGGAAATGTTCTGAATAGGGCAGTTTTGTCATTATTGGTGCATGCATTTTGCTTCATTGCCTACTGGAAAAATGTTCAAACAATAACTTTAAAATGCAATTGTGTGTGGAAGTAGACTGTTATCATGGAAATGTTCTGAATATGGCAGTTTTGTCATTACTGCTGCATGCATTTTGCTTCATTGTCTACTGGAAAAATGTTCAAACAATAAATTTAAAATGGGCTATAGCTTAAGTCTAACAAGTGTGCTGTATTATACAAGGAATATAATTTAATACAATCAGGGAGGTGACTCAAGGAATGCATACATGTATGCATGGCCCTAAAATGTGTTTGAAAACAGCCCAGAGGAAAGTGTGAAAGGCTCAAAATCATGGGCAAATTTTAAGCTTTACTCTTGTTACCAAAGCAATGGATGAAGGTAAAACAGTTCGCACAATATTACCTTGACCTGGCCAAGCCTTTTGACACAATCCCCTACTCAGATGTAGTACAAAAGATGAATAATGTAGGAGCAAACACTTACATCACCAGCTGCATTGCCAACTTGGCTCACAGGATGCAGGAGATCAAAACAGGGGAAGAGATCAGTCACCAATGAAGTCCCCCAGGGTTCGGTGCAGAGACTTTTTCTGTTTGGCATATACATCTCAAAAGTAAAAGGAAATACCAAAGAGCTTTGACCAGCTAAGTTTGAGATGACTGCAAGCTAGGAGAAGTTATTGAATCCCCAAATGACTTAACCATCATGCAGGAAGGTTTGTCCCATAGTAACTGGTGTCAAAATCATAACAATGCCCTCTGAGAACTGATCCAGTTGTTTGGCATTTGGGAACTTGTGTGTACAGTGACCTAACTTTTGACCAACATGTGCCCACAGTAATAAGAAAGCCTTTCTATATTGCACAGCTTATAAACAAATTGATTGTGACTAGATCTAGAGATGTTGTTGTCCCCCTTTACAAAGCTGTCATTATGTCAATCATTTTGTATAATACCCACTTTAGCATGTATCTGTCCAGCCCCATGCAACAATTGGAATACCTTCAGAGATACCTTACTAAAAGGATACAAGTCCTAAACAATAGGTCTTGCATGGACCACCTCAAAGATTTATTATTATACTCAGTATCCAACAGAGTGCTTAGAGGTGATATGTCTGGCATACAAAGCATCCTCCGACATAATACAGATGGACCTACTGAACATCAGCAAGTCAAATGGCATCAGAAATACTCAGTGCAGGTATCTAAACTGAATGTTGTGGAGAGATGGATATATATCACAGAGCCTACCACTGTTCTGGAACAGACTATCCATAAAAATAAAGCAAAGCTCATCCATCCATATTCAAATGCAACTTGGATCTAAGGATGGGTAACAGAAAATGTACTCCAGGATTTCCCCTCATGCCACTAATGGATAGAGGCAGTTCCTAAATGCTGCATTCACAGTTGTTCTCACTAGGGCTAATATACAATTATCAGCCATGGGGGCAGCTAAGACCAATCAGAAAATGTTAATTCAAGCACCAAAAGGGAATTGGTTAAGCTTAAAATGTCCTCCAAGTGAACCTATGTTGTGGTAGCAAATAGTTATAAAAAATTACCCTTTTTAGTTCACTAAGTTCCCCTGTCACCCCCCCCCCCCGCCAGTTTTTAACAGCTTCTGGCACCAATGATCTCAACCATCTTAACACACATTTGATATTTAAATTATCATTCAGTCCAGGAAGAGCTTTAGAATTTAAAAAGAGCTGCCATTTTAACTCTTTGAATTCTAAAAGGGAATTAACATCCCCAATAAACTTAGAAACCTGTTCCAAAACTAAAAATTGTACCCTACAAAAACAGAACAAGAACTTCTATGCTTAGCTAATGCATTTTTAGTGTCAAGATTTTTGATAGCATTGAAATGTTCTTTAATGTGATCGCTCAAACATCTTGTAATTTTGCCAACATAAAAACACAAACACCTAATGCGCACAGCTAAATAAACTAAATTACTATTTTGAATATTGATGTTAGTCATATGTACTATTTTTAGATACTGAATGCATTGAATATAAATGGATCAATTATTTTAGGGCTGGTATGTATCCAGGACTGAATTACCCTGTTAGTATTATGCCTGTTTTGAAGAAGAGGTGTCTAATTAATAGATATTTAAATATTTTATTGCTTGATTAGGCTGCAAATTAATTGATGTTAATTGATTTTACTGTGGTATATAAGAAGCAACTGGGTTAATTGTTGTTATAAGCACTGATAAACAGTTATCTCGAAAGCTTTGCGAATAAATATATTTTTTCACATTTTACACAGATTTCAATTATTTTATGCTTAATTGTTTTGCTCTTGAAGTGAGAAAAAGTGTTATCAAATGGCCACTAGCATTACACAAGACAACAAAATGTAGACTGATTATAGAGTAATGGTATTTTTTCTCAAGAGTATCCATGCTGAGTAAAGGCCCCTTCTTCTGTTTTACATCATATATGTCACACGATAATATGCAAAAATCTTTATTCCCTCATAACAACCACAGTTTGTGCATGGAATAAATCTTAATCACTTGAAAAGTACACTCCAGTTGCTTATCCTGCAACTGATCTCTCAGCCTTTTTTTTGATATCTGAAATTATTTTTCTTTGTATTCATTCAGAGGATTCTAATACTGTCTCTCCCTGCATCCAGCTTACTACAACTTGAACTACAAGCTTGCTGAATACTTGTAATTTAGGTTTCTGAATTTTCATTGTCAAATATTTGCTTATTATTTATTTATTGGATTTGTTACCAGGATGGTCCAACTGAGTAGACAAGCTGCCTTTTTTCAGCAGAGTACCAAAGAGAAAAGCTCCAGAGTGAAATGAGTAAACAGTAAATCAAATAGATCATAAGAGGATATGCAGTGGCAAAATGAAGTCAGCGATAAACCAATGGTATAACATGAAAAACTTGAACTTAGAAACGCCAAAATATTAATATTTTGGCATTTCTAAGTTGGAGTTTTTCATGCTAAGCAGTAAATCATGACATGAAATATTTTAGAAAATAAGCATAAATACATTTTAGGTCAATATAAGTTAGTTACAGTTTGATAATGTTTTACACCTAATATGGAAATAGTATACAACAGAATAAAAATGTCATACAGTGTTACATTTGAGGACAACAAAGAAGAAAACAAATTATTAATGATAGGCATGTAGTGCAATTTGCTACACAGGTTTATAATTAAGTACAAAGAACAGTAGACCACATTGTGGTTTTACTAGGAGGATTATGAGACCCATTTAGTGAGTAGACAGGCTATACTGAGAGTTGAGAGACCCAGGAAAAGAGGTTAAAAGAGAGGCAGCATTTAGATTTTCCCAGGAGAGGTTCAAGAGCATACCAAGTACATTTTAAGTGATTCTTTAAATGCAGTTTGAAATATTTTAGGACAGAGAGAAACCAAAAGATGGAATTCCAGATCTTACAGAAAGAGGAGTACAGAGAGTCTCCAGCAGTATTTCACAATTTTTGTACACTAGCAACATCATGTCAGAAGAGTGTATTGATCTTTTGGAACCGTAGAACTGGAGAATATTGCTTACACTTGGGCATTTGTCTGAATCATTTACAAGCTTACATGTCTCAACAAGCTGTGACTAGGTTAAACAGTGTTTTAATTCCAGCCAATGAAGTCATCTTAGTGTGAGACAATGATGTGTCCAATAATGATGGTTGGCAGCAAATGTTACAACTTTATTATAGCAATGGTCAAGTAAGGAGAGTTGATTAGATTGTAAATTGACAAGTATGGGAGCTGCATATAGGTGAGTAGGGGTGAGAAGGGATAATACAATACTTATCCTAGCCTGCTTTGTTAGGTAGGGTTTGGCTCTTTAGAGGGCTTCCAAATTTTGATGGCTTTTCTTTACAGCCTGTTTTATGTGGTAGTTGAATTTTAAGTGTTCATCAATGGTAACCCCTAGTTGTTTTTATTTTGGGATTGTTTGATGACAGAATTGAGAAATAATTATTTTGTTCAAATAGTTGCATAGGGATAAATAAGATAAGTTTGGATTGCGGGAGGTTTAGGAGGAGCAGTGAGGCAGTTAGCCAAGTCTCAATCTGTGTGAGAGTTTATTGGGTGTCCTGTTGTAGTTTAAAAATATTTTTGTCAGAGCAGATGATTGTGGGTTCCTCTGCATATTGGATGATGGCTACTTGTTTTTGTTAAATGTAGGTTATTAATGAAAATATTAAAAAGTAGTCGACCTAATATTAAGCCTTAAAGGACTCTCACAGTTACTGGGAAAAAGGAAGATATATTTTTTGCTACTTGTCTGTTTGACAGGTAACTATCAAACCAGGATAGTGAGAGTTTACCAAAGCCTAGAGGCAATATCTTCCATTGCAACTTTTGGTGTGACACTGTGTTGAAGGCTTTGGACAGATCAAGAAATATGAAAGAGACAAGGTTATTGTTGTTTCTGCTTTGTTTCACTACCACAACAAAGCTTAATAGTGCAGTGGTGGTGCTGTAATAATAGTGAAATCATGCTGCATGGGGGAAAGTAGTGTGCTTTTACTAATGCAGGTAAGAATTTGTGATTGTATACTTTTCAATTATTTTAGACAGAAGACATAGGATGGCTATGGACTTGTAACTGGATAGGTAAGTGGACTTTATACTCTTATGTAGGGGAAGTATGTTTGAGCATCAAGTTTTTTTTTATATTAAACTGGCAACGACATCTATAACTCCAAAAAAAAAAAAATACACCTCTCTGCCCATCCAGAGTTATCAAACTATTTAAAAAGTACTTTCAAAATGAAGAACAGTCTGATTGCCATGGTCTTAATCATATACTTTAATAAAAACAAAACATGACATGATAAAGATTAGTGCTTTAAGGTAAAAATCCTTCTTCAGAAATAAAAAACATATGTTAAACCCTCCTATTTAAACACGGTCATAACCAAGCAACAAAATCAATTAATTAAAACAAAAAAATTAATTGAAGCAAATTAGAAATACATTCAAAAATGTTCTGACATTTGACTGGTATATTAAGGTGTTAAACAGCCAATCCAGGATGATCTCTGTCATATTGCAACGAGCCAGGGCTGCAACAATCCCAAAAGCTAAGTAGTCTTGGTAGAACAATAAACAACCAATCAAAAAACTCCATTCTTTCACCGGTCTAAACCAATCTATTGTTTTTGAGTCCAACTTTTGGTAGCTGCTGTTGTTTTCTTTTGCTCGTCGCTTGGTATTTAAAAAGTAGCAACAATGTCAGTACTACAAATGAGAAGTGGTGATGTTTTGTGATAGAGAGATTAAAACTGCTGTTGTTTTTCTGTCTAGTTTAGGATGCAGACACTAAAAAATTGTAAATGTATTAATGTTTTGCAGTGGAGTATAGGCCTTCTATTTTGAAAAAAATGTTTTTATTTATTTTGAGAAACAAATGTAGATTATTTTAGCTTATATTGTTTCACCTGTAGTTATATGAAGTGATGCTACTGAAGTTGCATTACCTTCATGCAGTAACTTTTTTTTTGTCACAAGTAGAACATTGTAAGATGTATAATGGTTTCAGCTTATCCACTGTATCACTTATATATAGCACCATGTCAAATCCTATTATCAGATCCAGATAGGCTGTGTGAATTCTCGGAGATAGATATTTGTTTAAAGAATGCTACCAAGTTTAGAAAGCAGGGCCTGCTACAACATATCAACTGTGCACCTTTTTTTTCACTGTGGCATTATTTTTGGTTTATTTTACTTAGTGAAGTCATAGAATCATATCAGGTCTGCTAGAGTTAGTGTAATTCATTTTTTCCATTTAAAAATTGATGCTAAAATACAAACCTTCATGACTTACTGCACAGTTTCTTGCCAATAATTAATTTAACATCAAATAATCCCATTCAATGATTTACTTTTCATTTTCCTAATGAATTAAAGAAAGCTTTGTTATTGTCTTTGGTAAGGATGTTTTTTAGTTTATTTTGACATTTTCATAACTTTCCTTATAACTCTGTGTGTTTTTAAATCATTGCTTAAACAATGCTTTCATTTCATACCAGAAAATCTGGTAAGACTACAAAACTGAAATGGTAGAGAAATGATAACACTTTTTAATGGAATGTCAATCACATTTAAGAACAGATCACTACAGCTTGTATATTTTATTAGTGCTTACTGCAGTAGTGTGTATTTTACAAATGGTTGTCATATTTAATGTTGTACATTTCTGATGTGTGTAATCTGTTGCATATTTCTCATATACTGGTTGCAGCAAAGAGTTATTCTTTGATTTTTGGTACAGTAACAATTGTATAGGTTTCTGTACTGGAACTCAAGTGAAAAAAATGACTACTAGGTTTTTCCCCTTTAAGAAATTTTGCTGCTGCATGTCAGACAAAGTGACTCCTTGTTCACTTAGCCCTCTAGGGATCTAAAGAGATTAAACCTTTTTGTCAGAAGAAACCATTTTTATTCACCAGCTTCTAAACCTTCCTTCCTTTTGGCAGATAAGTATTATTCTTGCCTTAAGAGGAACTTTTGTTGCTTTTTTTATTCAATTTTTTGCTGTTTAGTAATGTCTTCCTTGTTTATCATTTTAAATAATGTAGATACAATTTATTCTTTCTATGCTATGCAATCAAAATGGATACCTTTTATATAGTTATTGCAACATTGCAAATGCAGACATCTGTATTTTCTACTGTTTCTGCTGTTTGAGGGGTTTCAAATTTATATTTGCTGCTGCCGTAGTTTTAGACTCAGCATATATATTACTTAATACTAACACAGTGTTGTTAATTAAATTTCAGTAAATGGATGCATTTTAGAATTCATAGGTTGTTACTAGGCTACTGACGATAGATGATCTTTGTGGTATATACATAATACTAATTAATTCCATTATTTATTTATATAGATATATCACACATCAGACAACTTCACACAAAAAAGTGCTTCCGATTTCTGAAATAGCCACTGTGACACAGTACAGCTATGCACACACACACACACAGACACACACGCGCACGCACACACACACACACACACACACACACACACACACACACACACACAACACACATACACACACACACACACACACACACACACACACACACACACACACACACACACACACTGAAAATATCACTGAAATTAGAGAATAAAAGACAAAACATGTACGCACAGATATATATGTATGTATATATATATATATATATATATATATATATATATATATATATATATATATGTATATCATATATTTGAAATTCTAAAATATTGAACACCATATGCTCGAACTTGAAATTTCGAAATATGATAACATCGAACACTCAGAATAGCGAGTTTTTTTCCCAGAGAAAACATTTGCTGTTCAGAGAAACATACACACAACACAAGCATACCAAAATAAATAAACTACACACATACACTTAACAAAACCCTACTTCTAACCCTACACTAAACCGTGCATACATTCCTATCTATCCACTAACCTTAACCTGCACCCTAACTTTAAGGTCCATAACTATCGCACACTTACCCTACAAAACTATACACAAACTAATAAATACACACACATAAACTTAACAAAACCCTACTTCTAACCCTGCACTTAACTGTACATACATTCCTATCTACCCACTAACCTTAACCCAGCACCCTAACCCTAAGGTCCATAACTATTCACACCACAGTGGAGGAAATAGCGAAGCCACAGAAAGGCCCACCGAAATCTTGCCCTAGGTAAGAATTTGATGTTTCGGGGCTTTGCTATTTTCATCCTTCGATGTAGTTGGTTTGATATTATAACATTCGAAGTTTTGCAACTTCCATGTTATAATATAGACTATATATATATATATATATATATATATATATATATATATATATGCGTGTGTGTGTCCAAACCCAGAAGGTAGTGAAGGTAAATTGGTGCTCCAATAAAAATATCAAATATAACAGGAACCAAAGGAGCCACCAAACCAAGGCAAATAAAATCATATAACTTTAATGCAAGAACAAGTGAGCGCTTTTGCAGTAAAGCTACTTCATCAGACATTGTCTGATGAAGCGGCTTTGCTGCAAAAGCGCTCACGTGTTCTTGCATATATGTTTTTATTTGCCGTGGTTTGGTGGCTCCTTTGGTTCCTGTTATATATATATATATATATATATATATATACATATATATATACACATACATGCACACAGTGTTGGTGGGTTTTGCCACATGGTATCTATACAATGTACATAAAGGCTATTTAATCAAATAGCTGAATAACAATGACTTGCTTAGTAATGGCTCTTTGTCCACAAGCAGCGAGTCATCATAGGTGGGTGGGAATAGGTGCACTCCCTATTTAAGGGAATACTTCACCTTCTGGCTGCCAGATCCAGCAACAGGCATGCTAACTGAAAAAGATGGAGCCACCTGGCTGCGTCCAGGTTGTAGGTCACTGTGAGAGCTCATCTGCTGTATTGTGGCTGTTTAGTCATCTGTACAATGCCAGTATTGCTGTTTATAATTTATTTAATTTATTCAATATATTTAAAGTTAAAAAAAACAAGCAGAACTGGTGGGGTTACTTTCAGATTATATTTATATAAAAAAGTAACTTAATTATAAAAAAGAAAGAAATAATAATCAATAAATTCATAAAAAGAAAAAAGAAAAACACACATACAGTCATTGCATATGAGCAATCATTGCATCATGGAGGTGGGTTCTACAGTTAAGCTGTTACATTATACATTTGCAAGGGTGGATACATATATAAAAAAAATATATAAATATATATATATATATATATATATATATATATATATATATAAATATATATATATATATATATATATATATATAGCGTCACTTTATAATGTTGAAATACTGAAATATCGAATTTCAGTATTTCAAGACCATAAAATTGAATTTTCATGATAGTGAAACTGCATAACTGCAAATCCAGAAATGTCGAATTCACGGTTATGGTTTTCTGGTACGTGACATGGAATGCATTGTGTGCATGGTGTATGGATTAGTGTATGGATTTAGGTGGAATTTAAGGTAAGTGACTATTTTGTAAGGGTTTTGGGTAGGTGTTTGAGTGTATATGAGTGTGTTTGGAAGTTGTATGGCAGGTAGAAGTATGAGTGTTGAAGTGTTGAAAGTGGTGGTGTTTGTATATATATGATGTGTGTGTGCGAGGGGACTGTAGAATGTTTAGTTTGTTTGTTTACTGTATTTTTCTGTTTGGTGTAATCTCAGATTTAGTATATATATATATATATATATATATATATATATATATATATAAGTAACGGGGTGTGGGGGGGTGCAGCCCCCCTCATGGGTGTGCAGGGGGGCTTGGCCCCCTGCTTATTTATAATGTAGGTTTGTTAATTTCTGTTTTTGCATTTGCGTGTGTTTTTGTTTGTTTTTTTGTAGTGTGGGTAGGCTGGTGTATGTGTGGTGTGGTGTATGGTGTGTTTAAGTTCGCAATTTTTACTTTCACGGTTTGGGGGTTTCTGCATTTTGCAGAATCGACTTTATATTTTCGAAATACTGAAATTCGATATTTCAGTATTTCGAGATTATAAAGTGAATCTATATATATATATATATATATATATATATATATATATATATATATAGACAAATGATAATAAATATATGGATGATTTGCACAGATTAGTAAGTTGTTTAAAGGTGCTTTGGGTCAAATTCTTGCACACTGTCAGTATAAAAATTTTATTATTTATAAATAAATATCCGGTAACAGTACATTAAATTAATAACAAAATAAAACAGGAATTTATAGTTAATGGTGTCCAAGTTTGAGCATTATTGGGAGTTCTACCGTCTGGCCAGATGAGGGAATTTAGTTTCGCTTGAGTGATGCTTACCTGTCGTACAAAGGTTGTGCATTTAAAACATTGTGTTAGGGCATACTTTATGATTGTTGGAATTTGTATGATGCTGCTGCATATCATTTTCTCCTCTATTTCAGTGGGGTTTCTTAGTGTAGTATCCTACACAGTTTTAAATATGGTATCATTGATTAAGGTCACATTGGATGTGGGAGCTTGAGTAGTGTGGGGCATAGATCCTATCATAAAAACACAAAGGCTAGGCACCAAAAACCTCCACAGCAATATAAACTATAAAACACAATGATAAAGAAGCTGCTGAGGATAGGCTCCAGAGTCTCAGGTGAACTTAAACGATGCAAGGAAGTCTCAGTTGAGCAGTACTACAATATTGTAACTCACACAAGCACTTTCACAAATGCTTCATCAGGTGTACAAAACATCACAAACACCTGCACCTTATATACATAGTAAAGTAATCACATGACATATTCTAATTAATTCTTAAAGACCCATTCATAAAACTCTATTATAAAACTAAAAACACATATATTTAAAACAAGCAATAAAACTTTTATACAAATAATGCCTTATCATATATAGACTTAAATAAAAAAAAATATATATATATATATATATATATATATATATATATATATATATATATATATATATATAAGGTACACTATTGGTGGAAAAAGCAAATTATTTAAATATAGCTCTTTTACTAAGCACAGGTTTCATCGGAACGTGGTCATTAAGACTATGTCCTTGATTAGCCCTCAACATCACTATCCACCTAGCCTCCGTTTCTTCAGTTCTACCTCTAATGTCACCCACCCTTGGATTCTCATACGTCCTGGATAGAACCATAAAAAGAAAATTGTGCTGTACCCCTTTACTTAAAACATGCTTAGCTAAGGCATTATTACAACTACCTTTGCTAATGTGGTAGTTGTGCTCCCTTATTCTATCCTTCAAAGCACGATCTGTCTTGCCAACATAGAAACATTTGCATAAAGTGCAAATAGCTAGATAAACCACGTGCATAGTTTCACAATCTGCCTGTACCCTAACATCATATACTTTACCAGTATCAGGATGTACAAATGATGTCTCCTCATTGATAAACCTACATTGTGGACATTTACCACAAGGTTTAGTACCAAATGATTTAAACTTGCACTTGATTACTTTAACATTACATAGTCTCCTTTTCAGATTTTTCTTATTCTTATAAGTAAATTGGGGTCTAGGGCCAATAACCTCACTCATCTGTGGGTCCATCAGTAGAATACCCCAATGCTGATTAATTATATCCGTATACCACCTAACATCCTTTGAATAGGGGATACAGACCTTAATATTGTCATTCTTCTTATCAACCCTACCTAGAGGTCTTTCTGAAAAGTATGGTTAGCCCTAGATTCTCTCAACTGTGATACTTGTAAAGCACTATGCTCTATCAGCCTGTGATCATAACCTCTTTCTGTGAGTTCATTAACTGTTCTATACTTCTGTTCTTCAAACTCACTATTCTTTAAACTTAACCTAGATGCTCTATAGAATTGGTTCTGAGCTACATTTCTAAAGACGTACTCAGGATGCATACTATCCCTTGCTAGAAGACTATTAACATGACAGCCCTTCCTAAACAATCTGGTGGATATAGTATTGGTACTATCCTTCTCTTATAAGAATAAGAAAAATCTGACCACGTTCCGATGAAACCTGTGCTTAGTAAAAGAGCTATATTTAAATAATTTGCTTTTTCCACCAATAGTGTATCTTCTATATATATATATATATATATATATATATATATATATATATATATATTTTTTTTTTTTTTAAGTCTATATATGATAAGGCATTATATGTATAAAAGTTTTATTGCTTGTTTTAAATATATGTGTTTTTAGTTTTATAATAGAGTTTTATGAATGGGTCTTTAAGAATTAATTAGAATATGTCATGTGATTACTTTACTATGTATATAAGGTGCAGGTGTTTGTGATGTTTTGTACACCTGATGAAGCATTTGTGAAAGCGCTTGTGTGAGTTACAATAAAGTAGTACTGCTCAACTGAGACTTCCTTGCATCGTTTAAGTTCACCTGAGACTCTGGAGCCTATCCTCAGCAGCTTCTTTATCATAGATCCTATCATGTTTGCTTTAACATTTTTGATTTAAGTTTCAGTTGCAGGTGGGTGCTTATCTGGATCAGTAGCTGCATCTCGTCTTTGTGAAAATGTTGAATATTATGGAGTAAAGTTTGAAGTTTGACTATGGGGAATCCAATCAAATGTTCTAGATGGGGGTTGTGTGAAGGGCAAATGGTATTATATAAATACGTGTATGATGGTGTTTTTGGCAGAATGATTTCAAAATGAAGTTTGTAATGCTGGTTTTATTTTGTGAAGTTTTGGGCATGGCATTTCAGGTAACCTGCTGGTGGATAATGATACCCTCAGCACATGATTGTTAGTTTAGTTGCCTTTTTCTTTCATTTAAAGAAGGTTGTGTACATCCTTCGTCTTGCCAGAGCAGTTTGTATAGGATATGAGATGGCATTCTGGAAACCCCACAGCAGTTTAGCTGGTTTTAGTCACAGTGGAATTTTTCAGGGAAAGAATGAGCAGGAAAACATCCTGATGTTATACATTCTAGATAGAACCTCATAGTAGCACAGAATCTCAACAGTCATTGTTTTTCAGTGCTAACCGGGACTCTGTGTGGTTTTAGTTTGTCATATTTTCCTTCCCCCTTGCCCCTCCACCCTTTTTTGTTGTGGTTGTTTTTCCTATGCTAAACTCTGTTTTTCAGTTCGGCTATGGTACAGTCTGTGACACCACAACACTGGCCCAGTAATCAAGAAGCCTCAGTCCTCACCACTGCCAACAGTGGGGGACATACACACTGGGAGGATGACAAGTACACACACAGTAAAGTGCAATTTCCCTTAAGAGCACACATAGACCATAGTCAGTCTGGGGATGGTTTCTCCCTTTTCCTCCAGATCCCCAATAAGACCTCCCACTGGCATAGCAATAGAGTTGAGATCTCAACTGAGTGACCAAGCCAAGACCTCCAGCACCCTCTCTGCCAACCAGTGCTTCATGTCACCTGCCCAAGTAGCTGACACACACACACACTTAGAGGTTTGATTAATACACAAATACACACACACACACACACACACACACACACACACACACACACACAAACCTGGGAAAGGCTGGCACAGATTTATTAGCTATGTGCCCTTCTGCCCAGACTATAAGGTAGTCGCCTGCCACCAGTCGCTCCTTATCAGCTACTTTAAGGCCCTTAACAAAGGTTGTCCAATCCTACTGTGTAATCTTACTATTAATCCAAATGGTAGTCTAACCAAGAGCAAGGCTATTAGGAGTGGCCTGCACAATGTCACCAAATAAATATGCAAGTACTCTAAGAGTGTAAATATATCTCACAAATATCAGCCACAATGAAAGGTTTAGATATATTAAATAATAAATAATAAAAGAACAAGAAAATATTAGTAAATCATCACAGTACATTCAGAGTTCAAAATCACATGAAATATTTAAAACAACATTGCAGGACAGTCTCAAATAAATACAGAAAACATCTAAGCTATACTTCACTATATTCCTAGCTGACTATAAAAGAGTTACTATGTCCTAGAAACGTACTTACAACAAGGCAAGAGTGGTGAGTGGATGTTTCCAGGTCAAAGACAAAATACAAAATGCTCTCTCTCTCTCGCTCTCTCTCTCTCTCTCTTTCTCTCTCAGAGAGTTCTTAAATTAATATCAGATACTACTGCTGGGTTAGCTGGGATGACATCACTGTCACCTGACTTTAGTTCCCAAGCTAAATCCCCATTGTTCGAAACTATCAGCAATTTGGTATCTCTCTGTGAAAAAATACATATCTCACAGATCTTTGAAACTGCTGGAAGACATAAAACAATAAAACACTTACAAAACAATGCAGAAGGCACCCTAATTCTAGACATCTTGCCTCCTAGCTGCATTGAAACTAACTTTGATAACACAATAATAAAACAATTTAATTTCAACTATTTTCTTGACTTTTGCAAGTTAACCCTCTATGTTCTAGTTCCTACACATATACATTTACACAATTGCAATAGTTTATATACATTTCTTTTCTAAGCCAGCAGGGCATGCTTGGTTAAATTTTAGCTCAGTACATAACATACAGTTCTAACACAGTTGCAGCACAAGCACCTTACATGAAGCATGTTAGCATTTACAGATGACACATAACCACTTACAAAATTCCAGATAGCTGGGCTGGCAGTATCTCCTTCTGCCACACTTCTATATAAATCATATTAATATTCACAAATGACATATATTTTTTTACAAAATTCCAGATAGCTGGGCTGGCAATATTTCCTTTTGTGACATTTCTTCCCCCCTGAAAACTCAAGCAAGTTTTTCAAGTGACTCTTAAGAAACACTGCTTGAGAGGGTGAGTCTATCTGGGAATACACTACCCCATACCCTGTCTTGGGAGCCCATCTGCTTTGGCATTGCTAACCCCACTGCGGTCCTGCACTGTCAAATCATATGCCTGCAACCCTAGGCTCGACCATAGTAGTTTGGGATTTTCCTGGCTGGCTCCCTGTAGTCATAGATCCCCCTCAGACTCCTCCTGTCTTGTGCTGCAAATATTTAGCACCAGGGCCTCCCTATCATGGTAAAGTTTCATCATGTAAACATGGACAATGTGTGCCCCTGCCTCCTGCCTAGCAGTTCTACCATATAGTTAATATCACTGACCTTTCTTACCCCTTTGAAGGGTCCCTCCCAAACTGCCTGCAGCTTGTTATGTCTGACAGGAATGAGAACCATTACCTGCTGCCCCCACAGCATACTCTAGTTCAAACATTCCTGTCATGCCAGATCTTTTTTCTGCTTTTGGGCTTCTGCAAGGTTCTCCTGGGCCAAACCCATGAGCTCCCTGAGCCTTCTCCTGAACTTTAGGACATATGCCACAGCAGACTCCTTGCGGGATTCACATTCACCCTCCCCTCACCCTATGCCCAAACAGCAACTCAAAGGGTGAAAAACCTGTGGATTCCTGGGGAACCTCTCTGTAAGCAAACAACAAATGGGACAAATATTTGTCCCACTTCCTCTTAAACTGGTCTGCAAATGGCCGTAGCATGGTCATGAATATAATGTTTATCCTCTAAACAAGACCATTAGTCTGGGGATGGTGGGGGGTCTTTAGGTGCTTCACCCCACAGTGCTTCCACAGACAAGTCAGCAGGTCTGACATAAAAGTGGCACCTCTGTCAGTCAGTATTTCTTTTGGAAAATATACAATGCTGAAAATCTCTAACAAATCATTTTCCACCTTTTCTGCCTCAATGGAGGACAGGGCCACCACTTCAGGGTATATGTTAGCATAATCTACTACCACTAGGACATCATTTTTCCCTGTGGAACATGGGGTACTCAGAGGTCAACAATATTCATAGCTACCCTCTGAAATGGCTCCTCAATCACAGGCAAAGGTAACAAAGGAGCTTTGACCTTGGCTCCTGCCATGCATATCTTTTGGCTCTGCAGTACCCTGTTACATCTCTAGAAATCCCAGGCCAATAAAAGATCTGCATAATATGTCTCTTGGTATGCTTTATGTCCATATGACCTGCAAAGGGAATATTATGGGCTATGGCTAGAAGTGCCAGATGGTAGGCTCTGAGCACTACCAATTGCTGTATTCTCTCACCCTCTAGCCCTCCCTCAGGGGTCCACTCTCTATACAGTAACCCTTTGTCCCGGTATACAGATCCCCCCTTCCCTTTAAAATCAGATGCCTCACTACCTACCTCTCTCAGGACTTGAAATATAGGGTCTGAGAGCTGAATATGTCTCATCTCTCTCTTGACAACCCTTCCCAGTTTCCCTTCCACAGGAAGTCTATTATCCTCTGACAATGGTGCCTCACTATCAGCCTGGGTACTACTACTCACTACTGCCTTTCTAGTCACTCTGTCCAAGGGAACATCAGTACTCGCAATCAGTTGTGGCTCATGTTCAGTCTCACTGTTACAGGATAGCTCTCTTCCTGAAGTAACCAACTTTTAAGTCTTGGCTGCAAGTGAGCGGTCTGTCTGTGTCCCCCCCAGGTTACCAGACCACATGTGTGTCTCCAAGCCTGACTGCATGTAACTGCATGCACACAAGGTACTGCATTATCAGAATCATTCCCTATCAGGACATCTGCAGGGATATCCTCAAACACACCTACTTGCTGGCTTCCTTTTCCACCCTGCCAGTCAAGGTGAACCCTAGCCAAAGGTATTTGGAATGGGGTCTCTCCTAAAGCTCTGACTGGAGTAGGACTCCCAAGCAAGTAATGCTCCTCTTTAACCATTGCAGACTTCCCAATGGTTAGGTCAGAGGTTGTGTCGCTCTTAGCAGTGGCCTCTTCCTCATTTACTAAGATAGGATATAACCTCTTTTAGTAGTTTGGTACCTTTGTTGTCTTAAGACAACTTACTACTGGCATTCTGTCATTCCCACCTTTTGATCCCCACCTTGCCTGTGTGGACATCTATATGCTGCATGGCCCCACTGGTTGCATTTAAAACATTTAACCCTTGGTCCTGGATGTGCTCCTGGACTAGAGGTTTCTCTGCTACTAGCAAACTCTGTTGGGGAAGTTTAGGCTGAACACAATGGGTTTCTCTTAGACCCATGAGCAGCACTGGGTATCCCTTTCCTGTGCAGTAATTCCCTGCTTGCTAGGTATAGGTCTCCCTTCTTCCCCAACTCATCTGCAGTATTGCATTGCCTATCAGCTAACCAGATTCTCATCTCTTCAGGCAAAGTGCTAAGGGCTTATTCCCTCACCAAAAGGTCTGCCAGCCCTTCACAAGTGGTGACCTGACACCCACTCCCCCACCTGTGAAAATAAGTGCTTCGTTCAGCAATATATTCACACACACTTTCATCTGCCTTGCGTCTATGCTCATGAAACTTTTTCCTATAAGCATCAGGTGTTAACTTAAAACATTCTAACAAACATTTTTGGACCATATTATAATTTAAGCAGTCAGTATCAGACAATTTAGAAATAGCAGTTACAGCTTTACCATGGAATAAGGGGTCAGGATCCATACCCAAGTCCTTGGCCAACATTATACTGTTTACATACCCTTTCAAACATATGAATGAAACTATCAAAATTATCCCCCTCTGTAAATTGTGGAAGAAATTTACTGACCTTTGTTGCTTCTGGGGTCTGGTTACTCCCTTCCCCATTACCTCCATGACCCTGGTGAAGAGTCATCATCTCCTTTTCATGTTGCCTGTGCCTCTCATTCTCCTCAGCTTCCAGATGCCGTGGTTTCTCATGTTCCTCAGCCTTCAGATACCTCACTCTCTCTGTTGCTTCTATTTCCAAACATTTGGCCTCCAGTTCAAGTCTCTTTAACTCCAGATGGATTTTTAAGTCCTCTATGGAAAGGTTGAACTGTCCATTTTCTGAGAGTTATACATCTCCAAGGCCAGCCTGGTTGTCCTCCTGATTGCTGGTCGGTGATACAGCTATGCCTAAGGCTGCAATCATTTCTGCTTTAGTCAGGTTAGTATGCACCAGTCCTTTAGAATGGCACATATCAGCCAACTGCCTCCTTGTATCCTTACCATACTGCTCTGCTGACATGCTTGCCTGCTCTCCCTGACTAACTAAGCAAACAAAAAAAATAAAATAAAATAAAAATAAAACAATTGTGATATGAAACTCTGAATGTTCACTGAGTGGCTGATTGAGGGTACAAACATCTTCCTTAGTGACCACTGTTTACAGGCTACAGGAATTCAATATCCACACCACTGAATCCTAATATGTGGATATCACACCACTACAAGCCAATTATTATATGATGTGGATATGCCACCAATGCCGCCAATTAATATGCAATGCCCCTACACTGGCCCAGTAATCAAGGAGCCTCAATCCTCATGACTGCCAACAGAGGGGAATGTACACACTGGGAGGATGACAAGTGCAGGTTTCCTATTATGTGATCGAAGTTTTGAAACTTCAAACATGACAGTATCGAACTTTTCTGTTCAAAGTTTCAAAACTTCGAACACTAAAAAAAAATAAAAAAACATGCAACAGTAAACTAACAGGAAAGGCTGGCATAGATTTATTAGCAATACCCCCTTCTGGCCAGACTATAAGGTAGTTTTTCCTGCCACCAGTCACTCCTTATCAGCTACTTTAAGGCCCTTAACAAAGGGTGTCCAATCCTACTGTGCACTGTTACTATTAATCCAAATGATAGTCTGACCAAGAACAAGGCTATTAGGAGTGGCCTGTACAATGTCACCAACTACATATGCAAGTACTCTAAGAGCTTAAACATGTCTCACAAATATCAGCCACAAAGATAGGTTTAAATATATTTAATAATAATAAAAGAACAAGAAAATACTCAGCAAATCATCACACTACATTCAGAGTTCACAATCACAGGAAATATTTAAAACAAAATTGCAGGACAGTCTCAAATAAATACAGAAAATATCTAAGCTATACTTAACTATATTCCTATCTAAATCTAAAAGAGTTACTATGCCCTAGATGTTTCCAGGTCAAGGACAAAATACAAAATGCCCTCTCTTTCTCTCTCTCTCTCTCTCTCTCTCTCTCTCTCTCTCTCTCTATCTATCTATCTTAGAGAGTTCTTAAATTAATATCAAATATTACTGCTGGGCTAGCTTGGATGACATCACTTTTTGTCACCTGACTTTAGCTCCCATGCTAAACCCCCATTGTCAGAAACTATCAGCATTTTAGCACCTCCCTGTGAAAAACACATATCTCTCAGATCTTTGCAACTGCTGAAAGATATAAAACAATAAAACAGTTATAAAACAATGCAGAAGGCACCTTAGTTCTAGACATCCTGTCTCCTTGCAGCATTGAAACTAACTTTTATAGCACAATCTTAAAGCAATTTAATTTCAGCTATGAAGTTTTGCAAGTTAACCCTCTCTGTTCTAGTTCCCACTGTTAAAACATATACATTTACAAAATTACTATAGTTTATATACATTTCTGTTATAAGCCAGCAAGACATGCTTGGTTACATTTTAGCTCAGTACATAACATACAGTTCTAGCACAGTTGTAGCACAAGCATCTTACATGAAGCATGTTGGCATTCAAAAATGACACATAACCACTTACAAAATTCCAGATAGCTGGGCTGGCTAAGTATCTCCTTCTGTCACACTTCTATATAAATCATATTAATTTTCACAAATGACATAAAACTTTTTTTAAAAAATCCAGATATCTGGGCTGGCAATATTTTTTTGTGACACAGTCCATTAAAGCAAGGCTTACTAACTGATTTAGAAATGGTGGGAGGAGCTGAGCAAAGCATGAATTCCAAGACGAGACCTGCACTGAATTCAGAGAAGAGCACAGCTTAAAGACCAGCCCCAGCTAAGAAGGCTAGGAAAAAGACCAGCAGAGATTCATCCAGCCAAATGGTCACCCCTTCCTACTCATCCAAAATATTCTTTGCCAGAAGAAGGGAAGGTTAGGCTGTTTGACTTAGCCTTAGAAAGAAACTTTGTTGCCTCTACAGCTTTGAATTCTGTATAGTGAGTAAATACTGATGTTGGGCAGGTTATGCAATTATTTATACCCAACTTGCATAAGGGGTCTAAGGACATCAGAGGTTCAAAGAGGAAGGTCCCACCTCATCTGGATGAGTGTATCCCCCAATTCTTGTCCCCCATGACTACACTCAGCTTTACAGGTTCCAATTCCCCTGACTCTCACATCATGGTACATGTTCCCACCAAGATCAAAGACAAGATTATAAAAGGGGAGTTGTAGATATCTTCAATCTAGTGGACAATGATGGAATTAAATTCATACTGGATGCCAACACCACATCTAACAAGGACTTGATGGCAGCCTTAGTAGCCATCAAGAAGAAGGCATCAGCCAGGACACTGGTCAGGAACTGGGATACTTGGTCTCTGGGTTTTATGGTATTTCAGGGTGTAATCATCAAGAAGGACCCCTACCCAGGCATTGCCTTTATAAGCTTACTTTATAGCCATAAGGGAAGCCCACCATGTGAAAGGAGGTTTTGGTTGGTTAAATTATGCTCATTGTTTCAGGAAGCTGAAAGCTCTCAACAGGTCCCTTAGGTGGGAGGCAAGGCATCCTGACATATGTCTCAGTGCCATGTTGGACAAGCAGGTGGCATCAAGCATTGATGGAGGGGCTGTTAATCTAAAGGATACAAGGTTGTGCTGGGCATTCAATCATGGCAAATGTGTCTGGCCTGCTTGCAAATACAGCCACTTGTGTTCAGGATGTGGGAAAGGTCATCCTAATTCCAGGTGTTGGGGTTTGTTGGCTAGGGACAAGTTTACCTTTTCCACTCCTCAGGCAGATGGAGAGATTGATAGGGGGCACAAAACTTTCTTTTGGGCCAAGCCACCTTTTTGTGGGCACAGGGCGGGGCCTTGGCAGGGGAATTGAATGTACCAAAGTGGGCTTCAGCAAAAGAGGAAAATAACACACAAACTCCAGATTTTTAGTGCTTTCGTTCTCTTTCCTTGTAGAACTTCATCAGAATAATCAGTACACACAAAAAACACACTTTTAAACAGTAAGATGACACTCATCACATCACTTAACCAATCACATTTGAAACTGTTTTAAAGTGAAACAACTCTTACCAAATATCTAAATACAAATATAAATTTACCATATAAAAACACTTTGTTAAATATACTTATATCTTAAATGACTTTTGATAGAAATGGTCTTATTTAGCCCTGGAAACACATCGGCATGTAAAAATACTTGCCATTTCAGTTTGAGAAATTCTAAAAAGTTATTAAATTGCTTTACAAGCAACTTAGTATTAACTTTCTAAAGAACTAAAAAATAAAAATGTTTAAAAGAACAACAGTCCATACTATGCTTCACTAAAGCATTGTTGAGATCATGATTTTTAATGGCCTTGAAATTGATGTGTTCACTGATACGACAGTTTAAAGATCTAGTTGTCCTCCCTATATAAAAAACATTGCAAGAACAGCACACGGCCAGCTAAACTAACCCACAACTATTGCAGTTAAACCTGCTTCTGGGCTTAAAAATGAACTCCATATGGGCAAAGGAATATTGGTTACCTGGATAAATAAACCTACAACATATGCACCCCTGGCAAGGAAATGACCCCAAAGGCCCAAGCCCATCAGGATCAATGCCTTTGAGAAGATGTTCTAATAAACTTTTAAGATGACGTGTTTTTAAAAATAAAATTGGGACGAGCACCTACAACATCTGTAAGATCTTTATTTCCAAGAATAACCTTCCAGTTTTCTTTACCTATCACCTTCTTACTATTATTCCTTCTCATTACTACCTACTTCTTAACCTCCTATGAACACTCCTTAACTATTTCTCTCTCACTTCCCTCAAAACATACTAGTACACCTACAACATACCTACCTTCATCCTATTTACCTACCTCATCACAAACCATATATCTACTTCCCAAATACCATAGACTATTTCATTGTAAACTACTAAAAACTAAATCAAAGAAAGTATTTGACACATCTCTAAAACACATATCCAAAACTATGGTCTACTACTCCATCTACTTCAGGGCGGTGACATACACCCCAATCCAGGCCCTCAACCTACAACTACTGAAACACACAGTCACCATATAAAAGCTCTCCTTCCTCCATCAACTATAACTACAAACATACTATCCTTGGCCCACCTAAATATACGCGCAGTATCTGTAATAAAGTTAGTCAAATACCGCCCTACTAGAAGTACACAACTTTGACATTCTATGCTTATCAGAAACCTGGCTAAAACCATCTATTAAAGATATTGAAATTACCCCACCTGGATATAACATTGTTAGACTTGATCGCACTCTCAAAGAAAGGAGGTGGTAGCTATATATATAATAAATCTAACCTGAAGCTTTCTTTTTTTTTCTTCTTGCTTACCCAAAACAATAATGTATAATCTGCTCTAGAGTTCAAATTAATACTACTAAATCAATAAACATCATTTGTGCTTATCTGCCTCCAGGAAATAATATCCCCACATTAGAACAACTTCTTGAACAACTCTCAAATTACCTCCCACAAGAAACACTACTTCTTGGAGACTTTAACATTGACTGGAAATATTGTAACAATGTTAAACCTTTTTGGTTTCAAACAACTAATTGATAGTGCCACTAGAATAAATAAAACAAGCAAAAACCACCTTAGACTGGGTTCTTACAAACTCCCCCACACAAAGCTACAAAACTGGCATCCTTCTGATGACCTTAGCGATCACTCCCTCACATATGTCATTAGAGCAAAACTCATCAAAACTTACCTACCTCACATAGAACACTATATTCAAAGAAACAATTTAATCCCCAAAGATTTCAAACAGAACTCTCAAAATACAATTGGACCCCTCTAAGCACCTCTCTCAACAAAGCCATAGAATATTTCAACTCAGCATTCCTTACAATCCTAAACCACCATGCCCCATTAGAATAAAGACCAGAACAGCACCCCTCTAATACTAAACAAAAGATCAGGCTTAAAAATAAATCTTGGAAGAAATGGCTCCTCTAGAAACCCAACAGACTATCAAACCTTTAGAGAGAGAGAAACAAAACCAAAAATGCTATTATTTCAGACAAAAAGAACTACTATGTAGAACTTCAGCAATCCACAAAAACAACCAAAAAGGTTCTGGTCTACTATCAATCATCTACTTACCCCAGGTAAAATAGTAACACCTAACCCACATAATCTAGACCCTGATAATCCCTCTTTAATGCTTCTTTACTACTTCCATACAAACACTCATTTATCCCTGATGCTTCCCAACTGATCTTAAGTAACACCAACAACGTCATTCCTTCCCTTCAACTTCAACCCATACCCACCTCCTACATACAATCTCTCTTACAAAACTTAAACCTCAGCAGATAAGCTTCCTACTGAATTCCTTCAGGTAGCAGCAAAAGCTATAGCCTACCCTGTTTCGATCCTAATAAACATATCCATAAAAGAAAGTGATTTTCCAGCAATCTGGAAGATATCACACATCATACCCTTACATAAAGGAGGCAAATCCACTGACCTCTCTAACTACCGCCCAATAGCACTATTATCTCCACTAGCTAAAATCATGGAAAAATGTATACACAAACAACTACTTAACCATCTCCTTCAAAATAACCTACTAGCAAACACTCAACATGGATTTAGACCCTCACATAGTATGACCACTGCACTTTCCTTTACTAACACAATAAACTGTAACCGTAATAATAACAAACTAACTGCTTCTCTTTTCCTAGACCTGTCAAAAGCCTTCGACATGGTCAACCATAAACTTCTCCTACACATACTAAACTCACTTGCCTTGGATTTTTCCTCCTTAACGTGGTTCTCATCCTACCTTGAAAACCGACAACAAGCAGTACTCTGGAAAAATTCTCTATCTGCTCTACTACCTATCTCCTTAGGAGTACCTCAAGGATCAATATTAGGCCCACTCTTATTCTCTATCTTTATTAATGATCTTCAATCATCTATCCATAACACTACCTGCATACAATATGCAGATGATTCTACCATCATCTGTACAGCTCCCACCCAATCTGAACTCCAGTCACTCACACAATCTATCTTTTCAACCGTTGAACAATGGTTCTCAAAAAGATGTCTCCTTCTCAACTCCAAAAAAACAAAACTATTACTATTCTCACCTACCCACAAATCTCCTCAACTAAATTTTACTATTACTGCAGCTGACAATTCTCTTATCTCCCCAGACTCTACTACCAAACTGCTTGGTGTTGCTATTGATAATAATCTTAACTATGATTGTCATATCAATAACACTATAAAAGCAGTAAATAAAAAGATAGGTTCACTGTACAGACTAAAACCCTTCCTTACTCCAGAAGCACGGACCACCTTAGCTCAATCACATCTTATCTCCACTCTACTGTATGCTTCCTCTATTTACACCAATCTCTCTAAAGGTAACCTGAAAACTAACTACATCCTATCATAATATAGCCCGTTTTGCCACAGCATCCCAGTACAGAACTCACCACTGTAATAACTTAAAACAATTACAATGGTTAGAACTACCTAACAAGCTTATCTATCAACAACTCTTAATTACACATAACATTCTTTATCAACCAACAAAAACACCAGCTCTCAGTAACCTCCTTACTCCCTACAAAACTTGAAACAGTTGCGATCTGCCAAAAGATACAAGTCACCACAACTAGAATTACAAATTCAGCAGGTAACTGTCTATTTTCAAACTCCATAGGAAAATATGGAATAACCTCCCCACACATTACCTCACTAGACTCCTTTCAACTTTTCAAAACAACTTCTATTACATCTTAACAACTTCTGGCTCTGCTCCTGTACCAATCCAGACTAAATGACTCTTCAGCCATACCTCCCAAATCACTATCTTTCCCGGCTATTTCAAAGGACTAAATTACTGTACTGTTCTAAAAAAAAAAAAAATATATGAATATATAGCTTAGGCTATTTGTTTTTACCTGTTTTTTTCGCTGTATTTTCTTACTACTAAAAAAAGTGCATTGTTGCTTAAATGTTTAACCTTGTTTTAATTGTGGAGCTTTTCTCCCCGGGCCTCCACTGAAAATGGAAATTATCCAGGTGGACTAGCCCGGTCAACAAATGTAAAATAAAAAAAAAATAAATAAATAAATTTAATGATGTTTCTAATTTGCTCTCCCTCAAAACTCATAGAAGTAGGGAAGGCTAGCATTTTGTCCCCTGTACTACCCCCTTGTGATGTCCTGGGAACAAACCCAGAAATCAAAATTGGTGGAAAGTCAGAATGCCTCCTTCCTATAATCTGGTCTGAAATTTCCTTTAACTTGGACTTGGGATACCCCTTCTCCAAGAACATATTAGTCAAAATATCTACGTCTTTGAGAAAAACATCATCCTCACTAACCATGTGACTAATCCTAATAATTTGTCCCTTAAAAACATTCAATTTCATATATGTTGGATGAAAACTGGTATAATGTAAATAATTGCTACTGAAAGTTTTCTTTCTAAAAATATTCCTAATAAATTTCTGTTGCACATTATCCATAGTGAGTTGAGCATCAAAAAAAATTGACTGTTTTGCCAAACCCACTTACTTCAAATTTTAACCATGCCACACTATGACTGACTTCAGTGACAAAAACATCAAATTCCTGCTTACTAATCTTCCAGATAAAAAAAACAGGTTGTCGATGTATCTTCTATAAAAGGTAACAAATTTGCAGGAAAGAAGATTAACCAAATAATAACTTTCCCACCAACACATGACTAAATTGGCAAATGAAGGGGCAACATTTGCCCCCACTGCCACACCAGATATCTGTTAGTAAATACAAGAGTCAGAAATAAAAAAAGTTGTTGCTAAGAACAAAATCCAATGAAACCCCTACTGTTCTAATGTCTAAACTTAATCTGGGTACAAACCTGCTCAAAAATAATTCTACAAATCCAATGCCTTGTTCTTAATTAATAGAGGTGTACAGTGAATTAACATCAATTGTACACAAAAAGCATTCATTCTCATCAAATTGTAATCCTCTTAACTGGTCTAAAAATATCCAGGAGTCTTTTAAAAAATACTGACTTTTTTGAACAACTGGATTCAAAACAATATATAATAAGATAGAAATATTCACAGTTTTGTTTTTAGGAGAAGAAACAATCGGCCTAAACAGAATTGTTTTTATGAATTTTCAGAATACCAAATAGTACTCCTAACTCTGGCTGATCAACAATGCAATAATTGTACATATCAATAGATAAACAGTTTTGATGTAATAAATTTAATAAAGTCAAATCAAGAAACTGGTATTTCCTAAGAACAAAATCCTTAAAAACTTGCCTATAACTATTGACATCGCTTAACAATGAAAGCATAGCTTCAACATAATCTGTATTGCACATTATAACAAGTCCGTTACCCTTATCTGCTTGCATATACCTTAAATGAGTTGAATTGTGTTGCATAAATTTCTTAAAGCAGCTTTCTGAGTGTTATTTAAATTAGAAAAATATTCATTGCTTTTTGCAAGATTTTTATGTCTAAACAAACTGTAAAAAGGATCTTCACACAACTTGTTAAACACATTAATAGTCCTAATCAAGGGAGGAATGATTTTACTTTTCTTTGTAAAACACCTGTCCACACTGTTATATTGTTTGAACAAATACTTTAAATTCAGTTTACGACTATATTGTTTGAAGTCCAAAATTGCTTTAGTAACAGAAGCATGATTATAAGGAATGAAGGAAAACCGTTTGGACAGTACCTCAAACTCCACCGCTGAAAAAATGGTGTCGCTCAAGTTGAAAATACACCATTGTTGCCTCAACAATTCTTCCCTTTCATCTGGCTCATCCCTCTGGTGCTTCTCTCCTCATTGGGAGAGGAAAAAATATCCGTTGTCTGCCTCGTCAGCATGGCCAACAGTGAACTGCTCATTGGAAACTCCTGCAATTGGTGTATCTAACACCTTGACCTCAGCCGAGTCAGTACTAAAACTGATATGGTGCAGGAAAAATTATGTCATCACCAGAAAAAGAATCCAATTGGTCCATTCTGTGTTTACCAGGATTTTTGAATTTCTTCTTGAACTTAGAAGTGGGCTTATTCTCCCAATTGTCAAGATGGACTATTCTGCCAACTGTCAGGTTGCTCAGATCATAGGGCAGCAGCCACTCTTCTTGAAGGTTTCTCTGAAGGTGTTCTAATCTACTCCACAGCCCTGTTAGATTCTAAGTTAGTTAACAATTTGTCATCCATCAAAGGACATAAACATGTTGCTGCTAGGTTGATAGAGAAAGGATGACTAGGTGGCAGGATAACTGCCCCCTTTTCTACCCCTCCTTGGCTTTTGTTTAAATTTTCTCCCATTGGCCTGATGCCCAAGAAGCAGGAGAGTAATTTCAGGTTGCTTTATTACTTTTCCCACCCACAGGGGGTTCAGTCAATGATTTTATTGACACCAAGCAGACCAAAGTGCACTACTCTTCTTTGACTAGAAGGCGGACATCATCATAGTGACCATCACCATGGTGGTCATCATGAAGACTGCTAGCTCTGTAAGATGGATATTCAATCTGCTTTTCGTCTTTTTTCCATGAGACAAGGAGATCGTCCTTAATTAGGTTTTCAGTTCAACAGCAACATATTTTTTGACACTGCAATGCCAATGGGGTGTGCTGTAGCTTGTGTGACATTCCAACTATTTAGCACAGCTTTACATTGGTGCTGGCAAAAACGAGCCACCTGCCAGTCAGAAGTACACTACCTAGATGATTTCCTGATAGTAGAGGAGGGTCAGAATGGTGCTTCAGAAGTCATGTCCATTTTCAAGTGACTTTGCTTTCAGTTGGGGTACCCTTATCTGATGACAAGTCAAAAGGACCAAGCCGAGTCTTGACTTTCTTGGGTTCAGAAGTCAATACCACTGATAACTCATTTAAGCTTCCTCCACCCAAACTTCAACAAGTCCAGCAGTTACTTTGGAGACTTTTGGGCTCCAGCAAAGTTTCAGTAGGAGACATCATGCAGCTACATGGGTCGCTGAACTTTGTCTGTATGGCACTGTCTCCAGGCAGAACTTTTCTGTCGTCCATATATGACTTGTTGAAAGAGAATAGGAACAAGCATGGTATGGCTGACCAGATGGCTCAAGGATAGCCTTCAGCTATGTTTCACATTTTTGAGCCAGTTCAATGGAGTTTCTTTTTGCCAGCCTCCTTGGACCACTGCCACCAACCTTTAGCTTTTCACCGATGCAGCAAGGAGGGTCCAGTGTGAAGGTTACATCCTGGGCAGCTGGTTTGCTAAAAGGTGGCTACAAATATTTCCCATTTGGTTGGCAGTTTTGGTATGGAAGGATAGGTTATGTGACAGGAGGATCATTTTTCACTCAGATAATATCACAGTGGTCACAGTGGTACATACACTGAAAATATGTTCTTCCAGGTCCAAGTGGGTCCACTCAGTCATTAGATTTTTAGTTTTGATGAGTCTAGAGATTAATTTGTCATTTTCATGTGTTCATGTCCCTGGTGATCTTAATCCTTTAGCTGACAGTCTCTCCCATTTCCAATTTGCCAGATATTGCATGTTAACCAAGCATTGAGATCCAAAGGGCACCACAGTTTCTGTGGGTGTCTGGCTAATTGGAGAAGACTAGCATTATTGCTCCTGGCAAATTCTTGGGCCAGCAATACTAGGAAAGCATATTCATCATCCCTCCAGATTTTCAAGGCATTTTACAGGTCTTTGATCTCTGGTTCTAGATCATGGGAAGTACAGCTGTTGCTTCAATTTTTAGTGGTCAGGTCTACCACTGGGAATGCACCAAAAACTCTCAGAGTACATCTTGCAACTTTGTGATGGTTGGAACATTTTTGGGCCTTCAGGCTGTCTCAGGATATTGGGTTACAGGGAAGATACTCACGAGCCTCAAGAATATTTGGGGACCTTAGCAGGATGCCAGAAAACCTATTGGGAAACAACCCCTTCCCCTTGTTATTTTAGGTCTCTGTAAGACCTTGAGTGAATTGTGTTTGTTTGATAATATAGCTACTTTTGTTTATATCCTTGTATGCTGATGCTTTCTGTGCCAATGAACTACTCCTTCACCTTTGTTGGGAAGAACCTTGTCAACCACAAGTTTATTATGATTTGGTTAAAGCAATCTAAGACTGATAAAGCTGGGAAAGGACAGCAAGTTCATTTATACAAGGCCAGGTAGCTGTTTGTTTGCTCACTACATTGGGTAAGTTTGCTATACAATATTATTCCCATGGAGAAAAGATTAGGCATGGTTTTCATGCATGCCTCAGGCAGGCCGTTTAACTGATCAGAGATTAACTCATTTTTAGGCAGGCATTAGCAGGGAAAATAATCCACCCTCAAGGTTACTCCCTGCCTTCTTTCGGATAGGTCGTACCTCAGATTTGGCCATGGAAGGGCACTCTCTGCAGATCATTCAAAGGAAGGGCAGTTGGGTCTCTGCTACCTTTCTGTCATATATCAGGTATTAAGTTTTATTTCTGTTGCATGGAAAGAGGTCATTTGGCTCTTGGGCCATTCTTTCATCAAGAGAGCTTCAATTCGAGCCTTAGCCCACCCAGCTAGTCACTCAAGTTCTTTTGATAGTAGCTATTGGACAATTCATTCTTTTGGTTTCCCTGGCCTCATTTAGTTTCAGTTTTGGGATATCTGGCATAAAATTACCATGGAAGAAGCCTTACCCAGTATTGCTATAATTCACCTGAGGGTAATGATCTGGGTCAAGCCCCTAAAAAATACTCTTGGCCAGAATCCTGTCTGAAATGCACTGGTTGCAGGAGTTGTATCCAAATGTGGTTTTCTTCTGGCCTGCCACCATCCCGAGACTTTACCAGAAAGGCACTAGAAGGACCGGTGCTATTGAGAGGGCCAGGCACTTTATTAATGATAGAGTCAAGCGGGCTTCTAGTCAAATTGGTTTCCAGGTGATTGAGCATAGTGACATGCAGACTGAAGCCAGATTTCTATGATTTAGACAATGTTCATTTGAATAAAACAGGTTTTGATTTCCTTAATATGGATATTGTTTTGCTATTCAGAAGTTTTTCAAAGTTTAATTTGATTCATCACATAACCCAGATTCCATTTGTGAGGCTGGCTATTTGGGGGGAATGGCATGTCACATTCTGGGTTGATGGCAACCTTACTGCTTCACCCCCCCTTGTGTTCCCCCTGTTCCTGTTCAGCAGCCTTGACTCTCCTCATGTTGGACCCAGATTTTGCTGGTGGCCACATCAAGGGGTATGTGGCTTGTAAATATGAGTTTGATGGATTTGCCACCAGGTCCGAGGTAGCTTGGCATGCACACCCATTTTTTCTGAAGTGGCAGCTGGAACAGGCAAATTTATGCCAACTGGCTTGAGGTAATGGTTTGATGGTGTTTGTTTATATGTTGCATATCAATTATTATTGGCATCATTACTGGTTGTCATTGACTCTTATGTAACAAAAGATCAAAAAAAATACTGGTGTGGTTTCTGACTCAGCTCAGTGGACAACAATGACTTACTTAGTAACAGTTCATTGTCCAGGAGCCACAAGTCATCACAGGTGGGTGGGAATAGATGCACTCCTTATTTAAGGGAGTGCTTTGCCTTCTGCCTGCCAGACCCATCAGCAGGCATGCCAACCCCCCCTCCCAACCCACTATTCCAAAGTCAGGCAGCGGCCTTATGGCTTCACCTAGCATCCTCAGCTCTCCTCAAGTTAGACCCAAATTTACCAGTGGCCACATCAAAGGGTATGTGACTTGTAAATATGAGTTAAATGGGTTTGCTACCAGGTCCAAGTTTTTCTGAACTGGCAGCTGGAACAAGCAGAGTTACATCAACCAGTCTGAGGTAATGATTTGATGATGTCTGTTTATGTGTTGCATATGAATTATTACTGCCATCATTACTGGTTATTGTGAGCCTCAATCCTCACCACTAACACCAGTGAGGGGCGTCCACATAGGGGAGGATAACAAATACACACACAGTGAAGTACAATTTCATTTAAGAACACACAGAGACCACAGTCAGTCTGGGGCTGGTTTCTCCCTTTCTCTCCAGATCCCCAGTAAGACTCCCCATTGGCACAGCTATAAGGTCCAGATCTCGGCCTAGTGCTCAAGCAAAAACCTTCAGCATCTTCCCTCTCCAACCAGTGCTTTATGTCCCTGTTCAAGTAGCTGACACACACATACTTTGAGATAAGAGTTATATACAGCCATACAGACACTCCTGTGGAAGGCTGGTACAGGTTCTCCAACTGTGCCTTTTTTCCCAGACTATATGGTAGAAATCTTTACCACCACCCACTAATATTTATCAGGTACTAAAAAGGCCCTTATCAAAGGGTGTCCATTTCTACTATGCAACATTATTATCCAAATGGTAAGTGCAACTGAACAGCAAGGCCTATTTAGAGTGGCTTTGTACAGTATCACTATATACATCCAATGTACTCTAGAGCTTAAATTATCTCTACATAAAACAGCCATAGTTGAAAGGTTTAAAAATATTTAATAATAAATAATAAAAAACACAAGACAATACTTCTTACTACACAGTGCTAGTCAAGAGTTCAGACACAGGAAAATGCTTAAAATAATACAGTAGAATAGTTCTGACATCAGTACAAAAACAACTGTCTAATCTTCCTATTTCCTAGCTATGTCTAAGAGAAACACTAAGATCCTACTTACATACAGAACATAGGCAGATATTGGTGAGGTAGATGTTCTCAAGACAAATGCTAAATGCTCTCTCATTCTCTCTCCTTAAATTGATAACACAGTGCTGCTTCACATTACATAATTCTTAAAAATTTTCTGGTTTTCCCAGGCTAATAGAAACTCAGAGGTTAATAGCCATTTTGATCTTACAGCTGGTCAGGAAGCCAGAGCAATAAAAGAAATTATACATGTAAATTCTAGCCATTAACTCTGGCCTCAAAACAATAGGAATAATTTTTTCATTTAAACATCTCAGCTCCGAGTTCTAACATCAAACAATTACACAATGCCTGACTTATCAGCTTTCCTACAGCAGAGTGCACTGTTGTTATGTTTTTGCATTTCCATATCTAACAGCATTTTTTTCCATTTAAGAGAACATGCTTGTGGCCTATATTAATATTAATAAATGACAGAATTATCTACAGCTAGGCTGGCATCCTTCACACATCTTCACAGTTGTCATTGACTGTTATGTAATAAAAGGCTACAAAATCAATCTGGTGTGGTTTCTGACTTGGCTTGTTTTTGCATTGAAGACACCTGATTTAGGGATGTATGAGAGAACAGATTCCAACACTACAGATTCAGTGAAATTGGCCTGGATTGGTGGAGGATATTTGCCTGGAATAAGGATTCTAGGTGGTGCACTTGCAGGAAAGAAGGAACTTTTGTGGACCTTCATGGAGGGATCTGGGCATCTTGCTAAAAGTAATTCAGTGGAGCTTTATGAAATTAAATTCTGCCTCAGAACGTCTTTATAGTATGCATATAATTCCTGTCACTGAAAAAAAATGAATTATTGGACTTATACATGAGAGTGGCTGTTAGTCATTATTCTTATGGGAACTTCTAAACTTTGCACATTAGGTGAAACAGACAAATAACACACGCCTTTCAGTTTCAGTTCAGCAAATTTGTTTTTGATGTAGTTTAGGGCATCTTTAAGTTGTTTCTCAAAGTTCTTCTGAAGTACAGAGTTTGCGATCTCTTGAGGTAAACCTTTTTACTCTGCTAAATCTGCAAACATTGTAGCAGAACAGAGGAGAGATGGTTCGACAATCACTAACATGAGAATGATCCTAACATATTCCAGTGATGTAAGCTATGTTTGTGACATTATTAAAAATAATTGAAAAATTCTCACTAGTGATGAGATGGTCAAACATATAGTTGGCAAGAGTACATAATTTTCATTTAAAACCAATAGGAACCTTAACCATTTACTCTGTCATAGGCAATTTAGAAACAAGGTGTTAACATCAGGCAGACTGGGTACTTATCCATGTAGGAATTGTTCCTGTGGTAAATATATATCTAAGCAGCAGGGTTTTGTGCATCCACAAACTGGTAGATCCTATAGACTATGGATGTATGCGGACTGTAAAAAGTAGAAATGTCATCTACATTGCCTGCTGTGAGCAATGCAACAACTTCTATGTTGGTAAAACGACTCACCAGTTAAAAGAAATGATCTATAAACATGTTAGCAGCATTAAATTGAAATATATAAAGAGTCCACTTACTAGACATGTTATAATCTATGATTCTCATTTCTTTTTGTTTACGGTGCTGCAAGACTTTCATGAAACCCAGGTGGAGGTAACTTGACTTTACAGACAGAGCATGCTGAAGTGTGATGGATTGGTGATTTACAGGCTGACACCCCCCCCCAAGTCTGAATACCAGCATCCCATTGAAACCAGCCCTAAAGGGGTGTTCATAGGTTCATAGGTTCATAGGTTGGTACTAGGCTATCGGCCCTAGGGCCTATACAAGCCTAGGCATAACAATTCTCTGGCTATTTCTTCCCACACTATTTATTTCCCTGGACCCCTGTCTGGCAGGGTTACTGACACGATCCCCGGGGTGAATTTCCGTTCTTCCATCCAATCATCAAGGTTCCTTTTGAAGAGGGCCAAAGAGGCGCTCTGCTTGACATGTATGGGCAGTCTATTCCAGAGTCTGGGGAGGCTCTGGGTCAGGAACCTATCCCTCCAACATGTTTTGTTTATTGTGATGACAAGATTTAGATCCCTGGAGCATGTAGCTCTGAGGGATTGGGATTTCTTTAAGTGTAGCATGTCCAACAGCTCTGGGTTTGACATGGCCTTGTATGTTAAGCAGAGATCATCTCGGAGTAGACGATATGCGACAGAGTATAGCTGGAGTTTTTTAAGGTGGTCAGCATAGGGCATCTGCTTTAGGTCTGTGATTCTTTTAGTGAGGTATTTCTGCGGCCTTTCCAGTTGTTGCAGATGTCTTGAGAGGTACATACCAAATGGAGCGTTGTATTCTATAATGGGTCTAATGAGGGATGAATTCAGTGGGACAATGACACCCTTTTTTCTGGATGAAAAGCCCTTAGGGATGAGGTGTGCCACATAGAAGGATTTCCTGACTGTTGTGGCGATGTGGTTATTGAAGGTGAGACCACTATCCACCTGTGTCCCTAAGTCTCTTATCACACTTTCGGTGTTTAGTGTACTGCCACCTATGTGATAATTCACGGGTACATGTTTTTTCCCAAAGGGGATAACTATACATTTCTTGGCATTGATCTTGAGCCCATGGCTCTGGCACCAAGCATCTGTTTCTGTAAGGCCCTTTTGTAGAGTATCCACATCATTTGGGGATTCAATAATGGCTCCCAGTTTGCAGTCATCTGTGAACTTTTTTAGCCAGAGTCCCTTAGTGTTGGCCTGTACTTCAGAGAAGTAAATGCCAAACAAGAGAGGTCCCAGGACTGAACCCTGAGGTACTCCACTTGTCACTTGTCTGGAGCTGTATTTGGAGTCAGCTACTTTTACATTGTGGGTTCTGTCAGTAAGCCAGTTGGCAACCCATCGAGTGATGTACGGATTAATGCCCAGCTTAGTAAGTTTATCTATGATTCCAGAGTGGGGGATCATGTCAAAGGCCTTATCAAGATCCAGATAGGCTGTGTGGACTGCCTTACCCTCATCCACAGCTCTTGAGACTGATTTGAAGAAGTCAATAAGGTTCAGGAGACAAGATCGGCCTTTCACAAACTCAAACTGGGTGGGGTCCAGTGTTTTAACGTTGCCAATGTCTTTGTTTATAAGTTCCATGATAATACATTCCATGGCCTTGCGGATCAGGCTCATCAGACTGATGGGGCGGTAGTTCCCGGGATCCAAGGTGGATCCCCCCTTGTGGAGTGGGATAATAGTAGCTATGCACCACTCAGCGGGCACGAAGCCTGAGGTGAGGGTATGATTAAACATGGCACTTAGGTGAGGTGCCAGTTCATTTTGTAGTTCATGTAGAACACAGCCCGGGATGTCATCTGGTCCCATGGATGCTGTATTCTTAGCTTTGGAGAGTGTGTTTTTTACCTTTATGGCCGTTATTACCGTAATTTGACAATCTTCCAGTATTGAGATGGGCCATTTAGGGGGTGAGAGGGGGGTGAAATTGGCACTGAATCGATCTGCCAGGATATTGGCAATATGCTTGGATCAGTATATTTAATGCCATTCTGTTGTAGCTCAGAGCAGATCTGAGCATTGCCATTTAGATTCTTGACATAGTTATAGAATGCCTTGTGGTTGTCTTTGGAATCTTTAGCAATTTTATTTTCGTAACTAGCTTTGGAGGATTTTATGAGGGATCTCAGCTTCTTAATGAGGCTGGTAAGGGAGTTTTTTGCATCCTGGGATTTTCCTCTTTTCTGCAACAGTTTTTTCCTTTTCTTGTAAAGTTTGCTTATGGCAGGGGACCACCAGATTGGCTTCCTTTTTTTGGAGGAGAGCATCTTGGTTCTGTTGGGGATGGCACGATTCATGCATGAGTGGATGTGCTCTTACAGTGCCTTAGTGTAGGACTCAGCAGTCGAACTTTCAGTTCCCGTCTGCATGGGTGTCATGAAGTTTGTAACTTCTGACTTGAGTAGCATGAAGTTGGTCTTGGAGAAGTTTTTTATGGAGGTTTCCTTACTGGGGGGTGGGGGTGGGATGTGGATGTTTAGGGTGATTAGCTTATGGTCTGACTTGACCAACGAGGGGGTGACCATAGGTGTGGAGCATCGATTTCCCATGTTGGTAATGACCAGGTCTAGGATATTGGAGCCCCTGGTGGGACTATGGATTAGCTGATCCAGGGCATTGGAATTTATGAATTCTAAGAACCACTGGGCAAAAGTGTTGGTGCATGAGTAGCTTTCCCAGTTAATGGCAGGGTAGTTGAAATCACTCAGTATTAGGGTATTTGGTTGTATATTAATATTTTCCAGTATGTTTAGAAAGGTGTAGTGAGAATCTTGGGGCATGGTGGGGGATCTGTAGCAAGCTACAATTTGGATTGCAGTATTACCTAGTGTTAGTTGCACCTGGAGAATTTCAGACGCATTGTGTTGGGCAACTAACCTGGTCATTTGAATATCCTTGGTGAATATGGGCACTCCTCCACCTTTAGTGTTTCGATCCTAGTTTGGTGGCTGAAAAGTGTGGTAAGAGTTGTAGCCTGGTATTGCAGGGGTGCTGTCTGGAGCCTTGAACCAGGTCTCAGTTACTGCACAGATATCGATGTTCTCCATTTTTAGGAGTACCTTGAGAGAGTGCATTTTGAGGTTTAAACTTCTAGCATTGAGTAGCATTACCTTCAGATTTTGCATGCTTGTACCTGTTACGGTGGTGGTTTTGTCCTTTGAACTTTGCCTAAAAAAGGCACTATAGGTGTGGCAAGAGCCTTAGCCAGTAACCTGAATCCCAGGGGCAACAGGTGCAGACCATCTCTGGCAAAGCATCGTGGTCTGTTGATCATGTCGTCCCAGGCAGACAGATACTGGATCCCCTTTGAATGACACCAGAAGCTTAGCCAATTGTTAAAGTCAATCATTTTGTCCTTATATTGTGGTATCATTCTGGGCGAAGGCAGGATGCCTGAGGAACTGTTGCTGATTGGTTGTCATTTAGCTTTAATAAGCTTCCAACATGGATGCATAATCCGGTCCGAAGAAGGGTATCGGGTCTGGTTGTCATTTAGCTTAAATAAGCTTCCAACATGGATGTATAATCCAATCTGAAGAAGGGTATCAGATTGACCCGAAAGTGCTTATCCATCTTGTTTCTATGAAGTTACTTTTATTTTATGTAGTCATTCTATGCAGTTTCTTTTTACATTAAACTTTATATGCCATTTGCCATGGTGGTGGTACTGCTTACATATATATATATATATATATATATATATATATATATATATATATATATATATATATGTATGTGTGTGTGTGTGTGTATATATATATATATATATATATATATATATATATATATATATATATATATATATGTGTGTATGTATATATATATATATATATATATATATATATATATATGTGTGTGTGTGTATATATATATATATATATATATATATATATATATATATATATATATATATATGTGTGTGTGTATATATATATATATATATATATATATATATATATATATATATATACACATATATACATATATATATATATATATATCTGGGTCCCCTTCAGAATTTCAAACCTTAAAACTTTGAAACCCATATGATCGAGGACCATATGTTCGAAGTTTTAAAACTTCAAAATTCTGAACGGGGATCGGACTGGGAGATTTCCCTTGTCCTCGCTGTAGTGCGATCGGAGTTAGTATATTTAAGTTGCGGCTGTGGCCCCCCCATGTGGGGGGTGCAGGGGCTTGCCTCCCTGCTATACACACTGTATTTTTTGTTGTTTGTGTTTTGCAGCTCTACTGGACATTTTTGAACATTCAAATGTTCGATCATATGGTCTCGGCCATATGGAATTTGAACATTTGAACATTCAATCATGTGATGTAGACCCACATATATATATATATATATATATATATATATATATATATATATATATATATATATATATATATATGTATGTGTGTGTGTGTGTGTGTGTGTGTATGTATCCAGCAGTACCACCCTCTCTCTTCCAAACAGCATGAATTCTAGTCTGGTCAATGTACTCTGACAGCACTTTGGTCCCTAACTGATGATAACCTGCAAAACACTGATAGAGGCTTACTTACAGGTGCCCTATTTGTAGACCTGACAAAGGCATTTGACTTCAGTGACCACTGCCTTCTCCAAAACAAAATAATTGGAAATGGGGTTTCAGTCTAGTTGCCTCTCCCAGATTAAAAATGCATCAATGACAGACCCTTTAGTGTTAAAACAGAATCCTCCTAAGCAGAAGCAGAACCTGCACCTGTTACCACCAAAGATGTACCACTGGGATCCATTCGTGCCTCCCCTCTACTACACATTCATTAACAAGCTTCCTTGTGACCTCCCACATCTCCAATTCACACCAACATTCAATCCGAACTCCAGTCTGAATTACAAGAGCTCCACCAATGCTCATAAACCATTAACTACTTCTCAACCCTACCAAGACTAAAACTGTGCTTATCAAAACTCCACAGAAAATTCAATAAGTACATGACATTAACTTTCTGTGACTTATACAACCATTCCATAGAAACAGCTTCCACCTTCAAATACCAAGGATTAATCTGTTGCTAAGCGTCCATTTCCACATAGTCAAAGTGGGAGCAAAATACACTCTGTCCTCTTCTTGGCCACAAAGTTTTCCCCTTTTGTATCTGAAACAGCTAGAGCAGCCATCAGCAAAGGAGTTCTTTTCTCATCTTGAGTAAGGACTTCCTATTTTTGTTTCTGTCTCCAAGAAAAATGTCACCAAACTCCAGTCTTTAACACCATCTGTTGATTCATTCAGACTCACTTCTCTGTGACTATCACTGTATAACCATAGAAGAAGCCACATGGCTGGCTACCGATAAGAAAGATCTAACCTACTGTTAGGATCCAGACTCTACAAACTACTCCAGCACCAGACATTTACTCCATTTGAAGCTAAACTTCATGAAAAAATATCTCATGCAACATGAGACACTACTCACCAAGTCACATCAACTCTCACTATATCTAAAACCAAAGTCCACAACACTGCAAATGCATTGTCCTATCAGGCACCCATTGTTTGACAATCTCTCTCCATTGACCTAAAGGAAATCTACACTTGTACAAATTCAGAATGCAACTCAAAAAAGACTTCTTCATCCAAGCCAAATTGTCCTGCTCCAGCATAGGACATATCACCTAACACAGTATCCCTATCTGCTTTACAAGCATCTTCTCCTCTCAGATTTATTTAAGGTTGACCCAATTTAAAAACTACTGTATATGTCATACATTCTAAACTATTTTTTCACTGGAATGTATATATTCAATTTTTCTATGCAACTAGTCTGAACTACTCTTTTATTGCTTACATTTCTGTATTTTTTGTTAGTGAAATGTGTTTTTGTTTTATTTTACATGGGCTGAGCCTGAAATTTGTTGATATTGATCAGTACACTACCTTGTTAAAATAAATAAAGTTGAGCAAAGCATGCTTCAAATTCTGGTAATAATCAGATTTTATCAGCTGTAGAAACATTATGTCTTAAGTGTGGAATAGCTACAGTTTGCCCTAGTAATGCTAGCACTACAGCCAGTAGAAAAACTTTTACTTCTGATGGTATACTGGATAGCAGAGTCCATCTTTTGCTACTGTGTTACTTCCAATTTAATAAAATGCAGTGTCTTAACTGATGACACAGAACTGCAAGAATTGCTAGATTTGAGCAGTATGGTCATCATTATAAAATCACAATATGTGTGTAAAAAGAAAATTCTCATTAAGAAAGCAGTAGAAGTAGACTGTATATATGGGGATAGGAAACAGACAGTATCCCACTGCTCAAGTGGAAATTCAGACTGTATATGGGAAATAGTTCATCATGTTGTTGTAACTCCCAACATAATACATGATGTGGTAACAAAGATTTTTCTCATTTAGCTATGCCACCTTATCAGTGTGGGAACGGGAGACAGATAATGTATAAGCTCAGAGATCCATGCCTGAAATGGAAAAATAGAGAACAGACCCAAATGCACTCATGCCAGCATATGAGTCCTATAAAGATCAAGGTATAACATTAGAAAGCCCCAAAGGTACTACAATTTGTCTAAGCTTACAGGTAAGAGAACCTGCACATTTCTAAAATGACATTTAGACAGGATGTCATGTTCCAAACAGAAATGTGCAGCTGAGTTATTGAACCTAAAATAGTTATAGAGGGTGTGAAGAAGAATTAACTGATATAAAGTTAAATATATCTAAGGCAGAAGAGTCCGCAGGAATAGTGCCAGTTAAAATATATCTAAGGTGGAACATTCTGCAGGAACAGTGCCAGTTAAATGACAACCTACACTGTAATGTCTTTAACTGAAAGTACTACAAGTCAGAGTGTGAAGCTGACTAGATCTACTGAAAAGGAATCTCTCACTGAAAGGGATGCATTACAGGTCAGAAAATGTTGAAAATACATAGCCTAAACAGAATTCTAAACCTTCTGTCAAGCTAAAACAAATGTATTTATTTATTTATTTATTTGCAGTTGATTTACCAGGATAGTCCATTGGGCCAAAAGAACGTTCAATGGAGTCTGGGAGAAAACTCAGTAAACAGACAGTACAGACAAAATTAACACACATAAATATTTATTTATAAAAATTGAAGAAAAAACCACCAGAGAAAGCTCTAGAGAGAAAATTAAGTTCCTTCAAAAACTACACACACTACATTTTAATATTTATTAAAAAAAAAAAAACAAACAAAACAAACTCAAAAAAAAAAACAAACAAAACGAAATGAAACAAGACAATGAGTAAAAAAATGATTGGAGAAATAATTAACATAAATAACATAGGTGTTGAAGGAACATTAAAGAAGGAACATATACAGGATACACAGGAACTTTGTTTTGTTAGGTAAAGTTTGTTGCAAATAAGTATATTGGGATAGCATATTGGTGGTAAGGATGTCATGGGGCAATTGAGGGTGGGAGCAAGAGCAATCCCATTGGGAACTTTTTTGTGTGAAGATGTTTTTTGAGTTATGTAGTGGATGGAGTGGATGAGTGGATGGAGGGGGGGGAAGGCCAGGGAAAGGATTGGGATAGTAAGTGTATGTAAGCTTTTATGCAGTGGTTTTTGTGTTTTGGAAGGTTGGACTTATTTGTGCTGTTTACCTTAAGACTCTATTAGGTGCATGCAAAAGGCAGAAGACGAGGAGGAGAAAAAGAGGTTGAGGCTAGGAGCTTATGAGCTAAGGTCAGCTGTATATAGAGAAGAGAGTTTTTTGTTTCGAGAGAGTTAGTGAGGTGGTAGAGGAGAAATGGGTGGGGGTGGGTGTGGCTTTTTTATTTAATTTTTGTTTTTTATTTTTTATAGGAGATTAGATTAGTAGTGAATGAGTTCTAGAGAAAGAGAAAGAGGGATAAGAAAGGAGAGGGGAGAGGGAGGGATAGGGAGGAGGGATTTTGGAGGAACAACAATGAATAGATATTTTGACTTGATTGAGTTTTTTATTAGTTTTTGATAGATGAGAGTTTTTTTAATATAGTTGTAGATGAGTTAAAATTAGCTTGTTTAATGATTTCCCCCAGACCTAGTAGCTTATTGGCTGGTAATAACCAGTTTAGAGGTTCTTGGAAGGGGATTTAAGGTAATTACCATAGAGTTTGAGTTGTTGGAGGGTTTACCATTGATTTTGTTTTTGTTTTCTTTCAGAGATTTGTTTTGCTTGTTTTCATCAATCTTCAGTAATTGAGAAAGCTTCCTGGGTGAGTTTTGGAAGTGAAGAGAGCGATGGATGCAGCAGATAGTAGAAAATGATGATGATAAATCATTGATGAATATATTAAAGAGGAGGGACCAAGAATAGATCCTTATAAATCAAGAGGGAAGAATAAAGAATAGAGAAAGGAAAGATCTTCCACTAAAGGAAGAGAGATCTGTTAGATAAATAACTGGAAAACCTTAGTATCTGAGTGAGAAACTGGAGGAGAGCTGGGAGATGGAGATAGGAGAGGCTATGTAGAATACTAAGCAACAAGTGCATGTTGAGAAGGTAAAACTTTACAAAAAGAGAGAATTTACTTGTGTAGTTAAAGAAGAAACAGAACCTGGTTAGAGTTCTAAATTTTGTTAGTGTAAAACAGAAAACTCAAGTAAAGGAAGTCTCTAGCAATAGGTAACTGTAAATAAGGAAAACAACGAGAGAAGGAAAAACAGAAAGGGCATTGCAAAAACTCTAAAGATGAAAAGAAATAGGAGAAAGGACTGTATACTGTAAGATAAAATAACCTTGAACAGAGCCTGGATGGTAGTCCTGTTTATTAAAATTACAGGAATGCATCAGGTTTATAAAGAACAAGAAAAAGAAAAAAAATAATTAAGGTGGCAATAACATCCACACTAAAGAATATCAGCATAGACTACCTTTCTTAAGAAAAATGTTATACACTGATACACTAACTTTTGGATTGTAAGACAGAAGGCAGAACCTTTTGCCACATGACTAACACTGAGGAAACTCCTACCAATATTTCAAAGTTAAAAAATGATTTGTTGTACAGACTAAACCAAGACAAGAATTAGTAACTCAACTATTGGTGTTCAAATATTTTAGAGCCTTGGTAATGAAGTTAGTACATAGTCATAATCGAGGGGGGTATCTAGGACTGGACAAAATTAAAGCAAGCATCATAACAAGGTTTTACAGGCAATGAATAATGAAAGAAACAAAGAATTCCTTTGCTGTATGACTTGAATGTCAGAAGACAGACTCTCAGCTAGACTTCAAAACTCATACATTCTTATGCCTGTTATTGATATTCCATTTGAATGATTAGCCATAGATAGTGTTGTTTTTCTACTAGAATCCAGCTGTGGGTACTAGTATATTTGGTTATTCTGGAGTACACCACAAAATATTCTGAGGCTATTCCCTACATAAGGCTAACGGTAAACCTATAGCTAAGGAGCTATCTAGAGTAGGAATACCTAAGGAAGTACTCAGTAATCAAGGGACTTAATTTATGTCAAAAGTAATACACCAACTGTAACAATGTTTTAAGGTCAACACCACCCCAAATAGTTGGGCTGGTGGAACATTATAACTAAACCCTGAAATCAATGTTATGAAATGTAATTGGAAGATAGTAAAAGCTGAGACCAGTTTATTCCATATTTCCTGTTTGTCATAACAGAAGTACCTCAGGCTTTAATAGTGTCTAGTGTCCTTTATTGTTTTATTAGCAGACACCCTCAAGGCTTGTTGAATAGTGCTAGACAAACTTAGAAAGAAGTGAAAACCTCACTTAACTATCAGAGAACACTATGCAAACTTAAAAGATAGCCAGAAAGTAGTAATGCCCATTGTAAAGGAATGCATGCAAAAAGTCCTAGTCATACAAGAAAAAGTGCAGAATAGTAACATGGCCAGTGAATTCAGACCTTGGGATGATGTGTTAGATTTAGTACTCTCTGCGGAAACATTTTTGACTAAGTGGCCAGGTTCACTAGAAATATCAAAAAAGGTTAAATAATGCAGACTCCATGGTTAGAAAGACTGGAAGGAGAACAAAAAACAAATCAGATATATCATATAAACATCTTGAAACTATATAAGTAACATAGGCCTTCATAGTAAGCTGAACAACAGAAACTAATGGGTCTAGATTTTGAAAGAAAATGAAATTCTATTCTTGCAGTTCAGGTAGATGATGCTGTCTGTAAACCACAGGAACAAGAAAAAAGAAAACGTCTTAAGAAACAGTGAAGCATTTTTAGAGTTACCCGGCAGAACAGATATAATTTAGCCCTATATTCACATTATTCAGGAAAAGGTTAATTTAATTCAGAGTACCAGAATAGCAGAGAAAAGTTATGCAAAACAAAGTACCAAAGATGCTAAAAATATGGGTAATAGAAGATTCAAAAAGTCTGTCCTAAAGCCTGATGGAGCAGTCATGTTTTATAATGCTTTTAGGGAAACTGAACAGCATTTCAAAATTTGACAGCTACCCAATGTTTAAAGTTCATGAGCGTATAGAAAAGCTGGCAAAGGCAATATCCTTGACCACAGTGGATCTAATAATAGAATTCTGGCAGACTCCCCTAACAGTTAAACCCAAAGAAAACAGGCTTTTTCAATAACAGAAAATGTAAACAATAGCGTTACATGTGAAATCAACTGAAAAACACAGTCACTCTCTGAATGAAAAACAGATTTAAGTACAAAAATAAAAACATATTACTCCTACATAAACCTAAACAATTCAACCCACTCATAAAACACCTACACTTTAGACCTAACACCTAAAATAACTAACTTACCATACTTTTTTGGAAATTGTTTTGATAATTTTGTGAACACTTACCTAATAAAAACATACCTACCATCCTGTTATCCTGAAAAGAGCCTCCCAAATCCCCTGGAAATTAAATATACCTACTTCAGGTCGCACAACTACAAAGAAAGGCAAAATAATGAATTATATCATTGTCAGTATTTATCAATCCAGCTTGACAATGTTAACAATGAAGTTAATCAGTGATGAAAGCATGAAAACTCATTTCACTGAACTTCAAAACACTCACAGCAAACCGCTGAAACCTCAAATCACTGAAAACTCATTTCACTGAATCACATTTCACTGTAGTGCAATCCTGGAGTTAGTATATAAAGTTAGGGGTGTGTGTGGGGCACAGCCCCCCGCATTGGGGGGGTATGGGGGGGCATAGCCCCTCACCTACTTTTGGTTTTATATTGTTAGCTTTCAGTGAAATGAGATTCATAAATATAAAAGCTAAGTAGGTGGGGGGGCTATGCCTCCCACACCCCTCAATGAGGGGGGCATCTTTTAACAAAGCAACTCACAGCCCACAACAAGCCTCTTGCATCTCCTCAGCCTCTGAAAGCAAGAAGTCTGTGCAAAGCAATAACCTGAAGTGGAACAAAGGACAATCACGACAGAATTATCCCCCACTAGTAAAGTCAAGTGGCAGTTATCAATCCCCCAATTCCATTTTTTTTAAAGCTATTACAGATGTCCGAACTACCAGACGCGGCAACTAGGTAGCTTCAGCGAAGAACAGAAAACTTCAAACGACCTCCAGACAAAAAGTTTGTTAAGTGTCACAAACTCATACAACTTTAGGTTAAAACGACACTACCACTTTACAATGGGAAGTCATGCTGCTTAGGCCTATTGAAGGGCTAAGCAGATGCTGCCATGAAAGTCAGTACAAAAATATGCCAAAAGATGCCACATTCTTATTTGATGTAGTCTTAGAGCATCCGAGATGGATACAGAAAATACTTGCATGTTAAACACCAAATAAACCTAAGAGTCTCAAATGTGACTCATGGAAACAGCTACTTAGATGGAAAATGCACCAAATCTTTTTTTCTTTTTTTTTCTTCTTAAGATGACAAAACCCATAAAATGTTAGGTTTACCAGATTAAACCTGCAGCACTGCACTGTAATTTGACAGAAATATCTGTAGTTACCTTTCTTAGACATTTTATTTTGTTCACACTAACCTGGACTGCAAGAAGTACATTCCAATGCTAATCATGCCTCCCCTTCCCCTCTACTAGTAGTCACACTATGCACATGCATGACTAACGGCCATCACTCACTGGTCTCACAAAGCCTGCAAATAAGCTCTGATGAAGCTGTAATGACCATCATTCACTAGCCTCACAAAGCCCATGAATAAGCTCCAATGAAGCTGTAAAGAAAATTTGGATACTTCCCCTGTACAGAAATGAACTACTAACAAATCAAGTGTCCTTTTAAGTACACTCTAATTGCATTCTGCTTACACACACACACACACGCGCGCACACACACACACACACACACACACACACACACACACACACAAAATGTATCCATGTTATCATAACCCCTAGCATAGCAGAGTGACTGAAGCTACTACATTGCTCACTTCTCCCACTATCCCAGTGCCACCGATGCAAATTCAAGACCTCCCCCAAACTCCATACCAAACCAAACCCTGCGGCCATTCCCTCTACAATGAAGGACAATACCAAGAAATGCTGTAGTGTGGCTCAACCCAGAGGCAATGAAACACTGGCAAAGAAAACCCAAAGCCATTAACAACACAAACAGCAAAACCCCCACTCAACACCTCCCTCATTAACCACAGAGCAAACTGAGCAAGCAGCCCTCCCCATACCCAACCTGCAAAGGGAGAGCGAGAGCAAAAGGAAAAAAAAGGCAGTTTAAGTCACTCACCCTGTACCACCTATCCTCACTAAGTCACAAGGCCTACCTGATCTCCAAAATCCCTAAAGGTTATCTTGGACGTAACACTTGACATAACAAGTTCACACCAAAATGTGAGTTCCTCCCCAGTTACACATACCTAAACCCCTTAAGCCTCTCCCTACCCTTACCTCATTTCCCCCCAATCATCCCTCATTCCCATTTAACTGTTTCATCCACCCACCCTCTTAATTCCTGCTACTATATTTATCTGACCCCAAATGAAGATGTCCCTGGACAAATTGGTTTGTTACCAAACCTCATTTCTATTATGTTCCATCCATATAACAATTTGCACAAGATGCACGAGGGGGACTCCAAATAAAAGTTTTTAGTGTAGTCAAAATTTAATGTTCGCTATTCATCTAGCAGACTTCTTCAGAAACTAAACACTATTTAAATGTTAATAACTAAAGCTTTTATGTTTAGTTTCTGAAGAAATCTGTTAGACGAATAGCAAACATTAAATTTTGACTACGCTAAAAACTTTCCCCGGGATTCATGAAGCTTGCGCCAGGTGCAGGCGTAGCGTAGGCTGTATAATGCCAAACATGGCCACCGAGTGATTCAGGTATGATCCATTTCCAAGTGCACTACCGGCATATGCCAGATCTGCGCAGCCCTCGGCTTAGGTATGCTAATCACCCCATGCACAGTGCCGCACCATGCAAATGAAGGTACATAGTGATTCTTGAAGTGGTGCAGGCATAGCGTAAGCCCACAGAAATGTAAACCAAAAAACACGGTTTACATTTTTCCAAACAGAACATCAGAGCTATGAAAGCGGACCAGACTCATGTATTACAAAGTTAACATATGCCAATGGCTAAATATACAGCCAATGGCACAAGAAAAGATGCACAACACCTAAAAAACAACATTTAATGTCATGCCACAGTAACGCAAAGTACAACCGCAGGGCATGTGTGCGCAAACGGGAACACAAAGAAAATATATACAAATGTCATAAAATCGCAATGTAATACAAATCATGATTTCACCATAATACTCAATGGTATGCATGGTACACCACAACCAAGCTGCAAGGGCTGCTAAGGGTCTGTGACAGTGTTCGGCACGGTAACTAGGAATTAGTAGTCAATGCCATGCAAATGAGGCAGGTAACAGTGAATCGCAAACGTCCCACCAGACTAAGGATGTACCATACAGCGCAGTGCTACAACACTGAGGAGTGGCTTAGAGGTATACATGACATCAGCAGTGGGGTGTGCCACTGTAGCTGTAAGCACATTGGAGCAATGCAAATCCAGCCTGGCCATTGCTAAGCAAAGCCGCAGGACAGGGGTGGGGAGGTAGGTATAGCATCGTTTAGCTGAGAGCACATATGGTGCCTGAAAGCGCATGTGTACGGGGAGGAAAATGTGCCCGAAACCCGGTAAGCGGATGCACGCGCCGCGCACCATAGCTCAAACAGGAAGGTCAGGGGAAGAAAATAAGGAAATGCCGCAGTAGGATAATTGGAGTACAACTGAGCAATTAACACCTATTAACTCACAGCGGGCAATCGACGGCAGCTGACAAGTCTGCATGCAGAAACCTGCAAAACAGGATAGGGGAGGTGTTGGATTGCAAAGAAAAGAGAACTGTCATAGCAGGGCAAAGCAAACCTGCAGTAGACCGGCCATAGAACACATTACGCAAGATAAGCCAGGTGTAGGAAAGTACAAATGAAAGCAGGCTGCTGGATGCATGCCAGAAAATGGGAGGTGAAACGTTAAGAAATGTAAAGGGAAGGGCAAGAGGTAATCCACGGCAGCCAAATGTAATTCAATACCAAAGGCACCACAATAGTAGTTCCTGTCGTAAAACACATAAGATACCCTGTAGCTACAATCGTACATACACACCCTATGACATCATCGGTGTTCACAGCACAATAGTATAAAGTGTGAAAGCACCCCACACACAACTGTGTATTCCCAAACACTGCAACATAGGTGTAAACATACGGGGAACTTTTACAATGTACATGTTGGGAGCTGCCATAGCTGTGATTTATCATCATGTGTTAGAGACTGACGGTGTTGTGGAGGATGATGCTGACAACCACCGCAGGTCCCAGAAGAGGAGAAGAGTGTTCAGACCAAGGGTAACCTAACAGGGGCTACATGATCTGGAGATAGTAGAGCGTTACAGGGTGGACAGGGACATCTTACAGCAAATAGTTGAGCTGTGCCGGCCTCGCCTGAGATCCAGAAACAACAGAGGGGAACCCATCCCAGTGGACACGAAGGTATGTGTAAGCTTGCGAATACTAGCCACAGGTACCTTTCAAAGGCCAACTGGAGATATAATGGGGATCTCACAGGCATCAGCATCCAGGGTACTACACCATTTCCTGGATGCCATGTTACCACATGCCAATGAGCATATATACTTCCCCCGAACTCAGGAGGAGTTGGCCAGCAATATGCGTCTCTTCCATCATGTGGCACACTACCCAGAGGTACTGGGTGCGATAGACTGCACTCACATACATATCAAGTCACCACCCAGTGAGCATGGTAGGCGCTACATAAACCGCAAGGGATACCACTCCATCAACTGCCAGGTCATGTGCAATGCCCAGGGCATTATCATGGATGTGTGTGCTGGCAGCCCTGGAAGCTACCATGACTCCCACATCTGGCATGCCTCACAGCTGTATCAGGTATTTGTCAGGGAGGACATCCCACATGACCACCTTGTGGGGGATGCTGGCTATGCACTGGAGCCATGGATGATGACTCCCATCAGAAATGCACACACACCCATGCAAGAACGCCATAATGAGGCACATGCACAAACGAGAATCATCATAGAGCGTGTGTTCGGGATGCTGAAATCGCAGTTCTGTTGCTTGGACATATCTGGTGGAGTCTTGCAGTACTCTCCAGGCACGTGTGCCCACATCCTCATAGTATGTGCCATGCTATATAATATGATCCTGCGGAAACAGCTGCAGCAGGGACAAAATGGTGAAGGCCCTCACAGCCCACCACAGTTGCCAAGGCCATCACAGGCACAGAGGGATTCAGACCACAAACACCCTGTGCCAGCCCCAGTAGGCAGATGGAGGCGTGCCCAATATGCCTATGCCTTTGCAAAGAGGGAACTTATAGCACATACTCTGACAGTACAGGCCCCTATGGACTGACACACCACTCCACCTGCACAAAAAGGAAAATGGATGGCACACACACATGACCACCTGTAAATTGTAATGTATAGGTGGCCTACTGTGTGAATCCTACATAGGCAGCCCTCAACCATTGTACACACAACAGCTATTGGAACAAGAAATGTCAACACCTGAACAGTACACGCACCTATCAGCATATGTTGGCACTGTGTGTTTAGGTTCCTAGGTACATCGGTAGGTACACGCCCGATTGTCAGAGGCCATTAATCAATCGAGGCAAACAGTGTCTGCTGTCGTCACCACATCGAGTAACCAACTGTCGCTCAGTGGAGCAGAGCCAATTGCGAGATCCATGTGTGTAATCACTGTTCCCCACACACTCTGCATGGATTCCCTGGTGCGTTAATGAGGGGCTCCATATAATGTAATCATGGATGTAGTGGCGAAGCATGGGGTGTACCCATGACAGGTATCTGTCACCCCAGCATGCTCTACCTACGGTTGGGTGAAGGTGTAGCACATTATAGTGTGTGGCTCACTGTGACATACATACCCAATGCTGGAGCACATCCATTAAACATCACTTGGACATACCATTAATAGGTCTCATCCATATGTAAACTAACTGAGTTACCCATTTGATCACAGTATGGAGTAACAGCCATAGTATAGTCCACATACAAAACGCCATAACACGTGTACAAATCCCAGATGCCCAAGTGGTAAATGCAGTGACTGTCGTGCATGTTCCCGGTCCCACGTCCTGCAAGGGATGCAACGTAATCCTGAAGGCACGAATAATGCATGTTGGATGCAGGTCATCAGATCATGTTTAGCACATGTTAGTGGGAATATGCGTTGCCCAGTGCTGGTAAGCGTCGTTTAAATATGACTATACGGATATGCGCGAAACAGGACTAAGCTTCTCTCAATATCGGTCAGATCACGGTCATTGATGTCCAGAACAGGTGAAACCAGCATTATTCACCCCTGTACTAATAGTGCCTGCTCTGAAGGGTAAAATGACCACTGCCAGGAGTAGAACACACAATCATGTACACAATCACCTAACACTAAGCTACCCAAGATGTACCAACGGCAGATGTGTAATGTGACAGGTTCAAACACAAATGTGCGGAGTCCAGGTAACAGTATACACCGACATGTACACAGTGAAAGGTGTATTCTGCCTGTCACTCTCTCTGTTTTATATATATATATATATATATATATATATATATATATATATATATATATATACATAATAGAGATAGAAAGGGTGATAGACAGATATATGTTAATATATACGGATTCACCTATATCTGCAAATATGTAGATAGGTCAACGACATGTACACAACCATGGAGGTACAAATAAATAGGATACTGCCAACTATGGAATGTGTTACATATCGACACACGTAATCACGAGGCTGAAAGACCGAAAGAACACAGTACCGAAACACTAGAACCACGTGTAATATTATCACGATATTAAGGGACATTTAGTTATCGCTGCCGGTGTTGCGGTCCACGTAGGTACTGTGTTCAACTGTGTTTGTGATTGCCGTAGTCTGTGTATGTGTGTGTTGAGGGTGCCGTGTGCGTTTCCGTGGTACTGTAATGTGTGTGCGTGTGTTTGCATTGTGTGTCTGTTAGTGCTAAGTTGGAGGTAGATCATTACGGTAGGTGTGGTTATAGCTGGCTGTAGGCATACGGTTACCACCTGTCCCACTTTAAGAGGGACAGCCCCTCCCTGGGCAGTTGTGTCCTGACATAAAATATTAAAAAGGGCAAATGTCCAAGATTGTAGGACATAATTATGTCCCATATATTATGTAATAGTTGCATTAAATAGTTATGCCTGTATCTAAAAAACGTAAATGTTACATGAAACATGATAAGTAGCTAAAGTGCTACAAGAATATATATGTATTCAGGATAAAAGTATGTGCTACCCTGTGTACTGACCGTGGGTATGTGTCAGCCTGTAAACACCGATGTGTGTCCTGCAAATGTCCCACTATGGCCATTTGAAAAGGTGGCAACCCATGCCAAAGAGGTTCAGTCACCAACACAACTGCAATGAGTGCAAATATCTGTGACAGAAATACACGGGACAGCTGTCATTTAGTAACATTCCTTTACATATCGCTGTATTTCCGGAGGTATGGAAGTATCAACCTCACCTGCATACTATATAGAAACCAATTAACAATGGCCCAATGTATAAGCCCGTAACAACCATAGTTTCAGTCTACTAACTGATAGGTCTTCAATTAGGGAAGGAGCCCACACACATATATGGAATAAGTAGAAATGCAGTCCCCACAAACCTGTATATGCTATGTACACCCACCTTCCATCTCCCACACATGAAACAATAGCAATACAGACTGTAATAACATCACAAACATCCACTCACTCAATTACATCTGCAAAAGCGTTAACATACCTTGTGAGAGAAACATTTGTAAAGGCGCTATGTGAAATCGTAACTGTTGTATAATGGAACAGATGGCGATGTTACAGGTTTTGTTTGCAATAGTCCCTTATCAGATGGTTGAGATGACAGGTACACTCACATGTAGAACCACATACTCTAGCCGTCACACACAAGGGACATGAATCCAAAATATCCGTGTCTCTACAAATAGCAGTTGCAATTCCACACAACAAAACACATACAGGCCGTCTCCCCGAAGGTAGGGCAAAAGGGCAACGCCCAAGTGGAGAATTCAATTATACCCCACTGTTGCCACGTTATTGGCGAATGGAGTAGCTGCACAGCTGATGTGCATGTAATAATTTACTCAGGAACACCAATTGGTGGCAGGAAACCACATGTTACCGGTATCGACGTATATAAGGATGACTTGCCAGACATTCAAACCATATGCTCATACCATAGAACCGTTTAAACAGTAAAGGTGTAAGAGAGATATTTACGAAAGTTTGGAACGCTAACAAGGTATGTAGAACACTCAGTATGTTAGTGTATGTATAGCCTGTTTTGTATTAATTAAAAGTGTCCATAATGCATAAAGTGGGAAAAGGTATTATGTATTGATGTCTTGCTGAACATAGTAACGCTTGTAGAAATTGTGTGTCCTGGTGTGGGCCACAAGGTAAACATCACAGACACCACAAGGGATGCTACATGAGGGCTTTAAACAGAACAATTCCACACCACCCACCGTCAGTGGTAGGGTATGTTCAACAAGTACGTGCCATAGCAGGGGATAGTATATGTTGATATACTGTCACAGTAGGCATGTGTATGGGCATATAACGACAATAACATGCCTAAGGTGGTCCTGCTGTGCAAGTATGCTTTGCATTATGGGATAATATGTAAAATATGTGTAATGTACAGTATTGTAGGTAAATATGTCAGATATTCTACACAGCATAACAGTTATATCATGCAAACAAAAGGTATCGTCTATTGGCATGCACAATACACAATACAGGATACATATGGCTTGTAGTCACTGGACACTGTAACAGCATGATAGCTAATCAAAATGGAAGAGCTACTCAATTAACCATGTACAAAGGACATGTAATAGCTTCACAGGTTCATAGTGAGGTACTATGCTGTCTGGCAAGTCTATGTGTAAGCCCAACTACAGTGTTTGCACTGGTGGCACCTCTCTAGGGTAGTGTCCTGTCTGTGAACAGCAGAGCCATGTGCTACCTACACCTCTGCACAGTACAGCCACTGCAGTGATCCCTGGTGTACATATGTGTCTCCCATCCACCAAGTGAGGTATCTCATAAACAGTGCTACTGAGTGTCCCTGCGTGATGTACACAGGAATCATGTTCCAAAGCATGGTGAGTGTCTGGTTTGGGAATGTAACCGTCAAGAACATCCCACTCATCATTGCATTTGTGCACATATCCATGAGCCATGTTGCTCTCAGTGGCTTTTGCTTATGTCACTTATGTGGAGTATATCCATGAATATTGCTGTGGACATGGGCCCTGCATGTTCAGCAGAGGTCACCCTTGAGTATGCAGTATGCAAATGTATACAGTCATGGTGTCTGTAGTACTGTCGCATATGTCAACCTTCGGAGCTCAATAATCCTCATGGCGTGTTAATGTTGTGGTATGTAAAGCCGTTGCTGTTCTGTAAGGTACACCCTAAACGGAGTGTTGTACCCTTGAATGTGTGTATACATCAGGAGTTTAGAGGTACAATGGGTGCCTTTGTTCCAGCTACAAACCCAGTAAAGATAAGGGTGGCCACGTAGAAGGATATCCATGCCACACTGGCAATATGGTTATCAAAGGAGTGGGTGCTACATACGTGTGTACTAAGATCCCATATAATGTCACATGTATGTAGGGGACTACCACCTATGTGATAGTCAGTGGGTGATTGGTGTAGTCCAAAGGGGATGTTCATGCACCATGTGTCATGCAGCTTGAGGCCATGTTATCGACATCAGGTATCCGTCACAGTGACACCCTTATGGAGGGAGTCTGTATCAGCTGGTGGATCAATCATGGTGCCTTGTATGAAGTTGTCTGGAAACCTAGTCAGGGAAAGTCCCTCTGTGCTAGCCTGTACCTCAGGGAAGTATATACCAAACATGAGGGGCCCTATGACTGAGGACTGTGGTATGCCAAGTGTAACTGAAATACAGTAGGTTCTACGGTATCCTACCCTCATAGTGTGGGTCCTGTCAGTGAGCCACTTTGCATAACATCCTGAGACGTAGGGGTCGATTTGCAGGTGGATGTGTATGTTGTCAATACCAGAATGGAGAACGGTGCTGAAAGCCAATGAGAGGACAATGTAGGCTGTGTGGACCCCCTTACCATCATCAACTACCCTGGTAACTGTATCAAAGGAGTCCACCAGGTGTAGGAGCCATGGTCTGACCCTAACAAGTCCAACCTGGGTGGCATCAAAGGTCTGGAGCCCACCAATGTCTCTGTGAATGACTTCCATGATAATGTGCCCCATAGCCTTGCAGAACAGTCCAGTCAGGCGTATAGGGCAATAGTCCCTCTGGTTCATTGTGGCGCCACCTGTGTGGAGTGTGATAACTGTTGCTGTGCACCATTCAGGGGCCACAATGTCTGATACAAGGCTATTAGTGAATCTGGTGGCCAAGTGGGGAGACATGTCGTTCTGAGATTTGTGTAAATCACAGCCTGGGATGTTGGATGGTCACATAGAGTCTGTGTTCCAGGCCTTAGAGAGTGCAGGTTGGAACTGTGTAGTTGTGAGCGCAGGGACCCCGCAATGTTCCTGCATGGATTATGGCTCTGTAGGGAGTGAGAGGGTGTAAAGTTAGCATTGAACCCATCCACCAGGATGTTGCCAACATCACTCAGTTCTGTAATGTTCCTGAGTAACCGTCGTATGTCAGAGCAGATGTGGGTATTGCCATTGACTACTGACATACCTCCATAATGCTTTGTGGTACACCCTGGAATGTGTCACAGTAATGTTTACATAGCTAGATTTGGAGGATGTGATAAGGGATCCCGGAGCCCTACTGAGGCTGACCAGTGAGCTACCCCACCCATGGGATTGTACTCCACTTTGCAACAGCCTCCACCTTTTGTTGTACATTATGTCCATGGAACTGGACCCCCAGAGTGGCATCCATTATCTGGTGGGTACCATCATGGCTCTGTTTGGAATAGCATGATCCATGCAGTCGTGTAAGTGCTAATGAAGTGCACTGGGGTATGTTTCAGCATTTGTATGTGCATTGTCCATCTGCATGGGTGTCATGAAGTTTACTACTGCTGTCATAAGACGTCTGTAGTAGGCATTGTACTAATCTTGTACTGTGTATGCCGTGAAGGGTGTGGTGCCGGGATGTGGATAACAAGGGTGATTAGCATATGTTCGGAAACTACCAACGAGGGGATAACCACTGGTGTGTAACACTAGTGACATGTTGGTAATGTCCATGTCTAGGATATTGTTGGTTTTGGTGGTGGTGTGTATGGGTTGATCCAGCCGAGTGGAGGTTATGAATCCTGGACAGCATTGGCCTAATGTGTCGGTACATGAGTAGCTATCCCAGTTATGTGTGGGGTTGTGTCAGTCGCACATCAGTAGTACCTGTCTGAACCCTACTGTCCAGTACACCAAGAAATGAGGGCCGGTAACCGTGGGGTATGTTGTTGAATCCGTAGCATGTTACAATGTGTATAGCAGTTCTGGCCACAGTTAGTTGCACGTTGATCACCTCTGATGCATTGTGCTAAGTAACCAGCCAGGAGGTGTGTACAACATAGTGAAATATGGACACACCTCAGCCGTGGGTGTTCAGGTCCAGGTTACATGACTGAAAAGTGTGGTCTGCGTATAACCTGTCAGTGCAGGTGTGCTCTGTGGAGCCTAGAGGCAGGTCCCAGTCACTGCAGAGATATTGATGTGGTACATTATAAGGAGTGCCGTGCCTGCGTGTATCAGAGATGATGTCAAGCATTGAGTCACATGACCCCATGTTTTGCTTGCCTGTTCCCGTTCTGGTGGTGAATGTTATTGGAAACTGTGCAAGACAGGCAGTATAGGAGCAGCAAGAGCCTTACATGTTATCTGTACTCCCAGGGCCAACAGGTGCAGGTCATCTGTGCCAAAGCATCATGTTTTGTAGACCATGTCATTCAAAGCGGACAGATACCGGATGCCTGTGGAATGACAGCAGAAGCATAGGCAACTGTTGAAGTGAACCAGTCAGTTGTTGTACAGTGGTATCTAGTCTGGATGAATGCAAAATGCTCCCCAGGGCTTGGCCGACACCTTCTGGGCTACAAGACTGGAGAGCTATTGCATGTCCCTGCACATGTAGTCTGGGAAGTTACATCTCAGGGCAGTCACATTAACATGGAGAATGACAGTCAAATTGTACCTGGTGAGGTGTGGCATGGGTGCATAGGTTATGTTGCAGAACCAGTTACCCAACAGCTAGATGTAAGCGACTATCGCCTTGTGTAGCCTGCTGAGTGGGACATCAGTGTGACCGCCTACAGAGTCACCTATGACTGGTGTGTTGGGTATGTTATAACACCCTATTGGCTCTGGTTGATGGGCACACATGAGTCTGTGGGCTATAAGTAATTGTTGCGTTTGGTGATGGGGGCTGCCTCTGGTGCCTACACAGAGTATGGAGAGGTTCTGCAAATGTCATACTCATACTATGTGTGGCCTGTGGTGGTGGAGATCTTGTGAGACTATGTGATGAGTGGGGTGTGTTGCAAATGTTACACGTCCCCACATGAATGTCAGGTACAGTCTGGGTTGGTGAGAGCATTACCCCCAGCATGGCTACATATGTGCATCTCCCACAGGCTGTAGTGTCGTATGTTGGGAGGTGAGCATGGACTGTGTACATGAGACAATTGCTCTATTGCCACATGTTCGCCATATTCATCATATAGACAGGCAATAGCTCTGGTACATGACAGTTGGACATGCCTGCATATTCAACCATGTCTCACGAGATATGTGAGTTACGTGTGTACAACAGCTGTTGTACTGTAAGCAAGCTGGAAATGTAAGGACAGACAGCGTACTTGTAAGAAATGAGTTGGAATGGGTGCTATAGTAACTAGTAGCTCATGAAGTGCTCACAAGTGCTGAACAAGTTCTGAGCATGAATATGCAATACAGATAGGGTGTTGGATAATATCAACCCACTGCAACCCACAAGTGGAGACGACAGTCATAATTGGAGGCACTGCACTATTACCCTGCTGAGTATGGTCTGCAAGTCTAGGAACCTTTATCAACGTAGATGTTAGCAGTACAGAAGTAGATGACAGTACGTATGATTTCACACTGCGTAGCATACCTGTGACAGGTCATAGGACATCATCACCCATACCATGTTCCAGCTACACTGAGTATACTAGATGTACCTTCGTATGTCACAGGAGTGTTCTACCAGTGGCCTGTTGACAGAATCAACACTACAAAAGGTGTCAGAGTGACATGTGCATATCACACCAGTGGCAGCTACAGTAAAACAGGGTTAATATTTTGTACTCCCCCCTCATTGTAGCCCATACCACACAGACAAATGGGAGGCATTTGTGTATGTAAGGATGTGAATGGCCATGACCTAGGAGCAATAGCTGTCTCAGTGTTGTGGACAACATACAGAATGGGCTTTGTGGGTGAGGTGTGTGACATATGTGCACAATCTGACAGCTGATAATAACATTGTCACCGCTAGGTGAATAACCCTGTACCCATTAACTACCACCTAGGCAACGGTCAACATTATGGACACTGTGTAAGGCATGGTGCTCTGCAGTTCACCTCCCTGAGTTGATGACGTCTCCAGGCCTATTAGATAGTCATATGAGGCACCCATGTCATGACAGGGTGCCATCCATGAGCATGGAGATCATTGGACAGGCATACTCAGCACTTGGGTGACCAATATCGGATCACTTATCACCTTTAAGGGGTATTGGCCATGCGTGGATGGGCGATAACAGCCTTCACAATCCTCACCTTCACTATGCAGCATGCTGGCTACCTTGCATAAAGACATGTGCTAAACTGTGATGTTGGACATGCTACACGTACATATCCTGATCTGAAAGACATACGTCATGGACAGCCACCATCCTACTACAAGGAACGGCACATGCTGGACAGATCCCTGTGCCATACATGTTACATACTCCCGCCATACCATGCAACCCTGTCCATCAAAGCTGCACATGTCATCTCTGTCATACATGGTGTGATGACCGCATGGTAGATGTATTTTTAACTGTCTGGATCAGTAATGTGGCACTGATGCACCTCGCAGTGGCAAAATGGCTGTCAGATACAGCTAGGAAACCTTGCCCATACATGCTATAGTTGATAACCATCCCTGCGAATGATGTCCGGCTAGCCATTGTCCCATGTCTATCACATGTGCAACACAGGCGATCCGTGGCAGTATGTTGAACTGCTGTACAGTGCCGTGTAGATGTATATGGCAAAACACATGCATGTAAAGGTTCCGTGCGTATGTGTTGATTGTCACTGCTCATGTCCATTAAGGCAGTGTATGTGTTGATATGTGACATATACACAGCATCAAGGTCAACAGCATCACTTTGGACACATCCAGGCATGTGATGATAGGTAAGAACACCAGTACAAGCAAACAGACATGCCCACATCAAGACAGCATTCACATGGAGTATGAACAATGTAATGAGGTGACACACATATATGGTGATGATATCCAATGCATCACGGGTGTTACATGTGTGACACACACATGTCAGTCGTGTCAGTGTCATGATGATTTGCAAAGATAACTGTGCAGATGTACTAGATTTAATACAAATGTATGTGCAGCTGTATCTCTGTACATCTCTGTGATACTGTGACCTGTCACCATCATTATGTCTTCCAGATAATGCCTCATTCATGCCTGCCAGTGTACAGCTGCCAGGAGGATGATGTCCCCATCCCGTACCTCCATGAGAACTATGAGGTGTTGTTCAGTCATGTGCCCCAGCATGCCCAGCAGCATGACGACCTGTGGCAGGACCTTTGCAGGAGGGTTAATGATGTGGGTGGCCATAACCTCACCTACCAGCAGGTGCGCAGACACCGCACGGACTTGATACGACATGCGAAACAGTGTGCCACTGCAATCGCCAGGGAACAAGGTGGAACAGGTGGTGGGCCACCAGCCCCCACTCACACACACCGAGGAGCTACGGGCCAGCCTGGAGACACCCTCAGAACAGCATCCACAAACACAAGCTGCCATCATGGAGGTGGGTGTCTCCCAACCAATGAGCCTGGAGTTGCCTGGTAAGTCACTACTGCACATATGACTATTATATCCCATTTAGTTGCATGTGTCACTGTACAATATGTAATGTAACATCATATGCAAGGTATGTTTACAGACATGCTGCATACTACAGTATGCTACCCTGTGTATGCACACAGGTGCATACTATATGCTATTGTACAGGTGAATGTGTTAACATGCACAGTGCACCCTGTGGCTGTCATACAGTCATGGATAATGTTCAAACTGCTGTGTCACCCCTATACAGGTACCTCTGGTGTGCCGCACAGACATCAGTCCATTGCAGGTGAGACTGTCATCAGTATCAGGCATGTTAATGCATATATCTATTCACCATGTGGCCAGTTAACACATGTACACATGATGTATGGTCCAGTCACGGTATACAGGTCGCATCTTCCATCATTCACACTGGCTACCCATGTGCAATATATACAAATGAAATGAAACCCCAACATGAAACCACAGTATCTGTCATTGCTACATGTGTGGACAGCTGTGCATACAACGGTGGAGGTGTTGTTCAATGTAGGCATATGTACTATACATTGGATCAACACATGTATGGTACGCAAACAGTACCACACAGTGAGCTGGGATATGGGCAGCCCACAGGAGTCACCATTGTGTTATATGCCCCTGCAATGGGTGCACACATTGTGATGTACTATCTGACATGTCCCAGACATGTAGCGTTCTGGCTGCAATATTGTCACACTATCCCATAATACATACCCCACATACCAAACATATAACCTGCTGTCTGCATAGCCCTGTGGACAGTGACATATCTGACATCTATGGGTGTATGTCATATGGGACTACACAGACATGTGAGATAGATGGCCATCACAAACATTTGGCCAACACATGTTCACACATGGCCATGGAGGATGGCCAGAGACATGTAGCCACACAGTAGATGTGATGTGTATACACCCTGTTGCACATTGTCCACACACGGTCCAACTATAGCCTTAGTTGACTGATTATACAGTTGATGTGGTACACTGGACATCCTAAAAGCCTGTGCACAGCTAGTGGAGGTGTCACGTAAATCGACCATATAAGATGTGTTGAACATCACGACTGTGTCATAGCATGACAGTAGTCACCTGTACAGCTTCCACAGACATTGACACCACATCAGGCCACAGATACCGTACATTTCTCTTGCTGCTGTAGGACATCACCGTCAGCCGTGCACCTCATGTGTGTGGTACATCAATGTCATGTGGGACATGGTGTATTGACAAGTCTGCCATGTGTGGACATGGTTGCCAGGCAGCTAAGACTCTGTAGTAGTTGTGCAGGGGTGTCATCCGTAGGTCTTCCAGTGACCTGTCACATGACACAGCATGGTTTGGTGTGTATACACCTCAGCAAGATGGGTCACAATCCACAGTTATGTCATGTGTATGCACGCAGTTATGGCTATGCAATGTGTGCATATTACACACTGTATAGCAATATAGATGCCTCATGATGCCATGCAATGGCACAGTGTCTGTACTTCACACTGTATAGCAATGTAGATGCCTCACACTACCCTTCCATTCTCATGCACATTTGCTAAATGTGCATTTTATCTGTAGGGCATACAGACAACAGTGTAATGTGATACCCATTACAACGCTGTACATGTGTCAGGACACCATTGTGTACGACATGTATGCATGTCAATGCACACGTCAGCAGATTACATGTCATGGTCACTTCAGCCATGTGTACTGTTAACCTGTGCTGGTCCACATGGTGTATCACAGGGATGCATGCTTACTACCATGATTGTGTGAACTGCATGGTTACTGATATGACACCTGCTTGCTGTTGTGTGCAACACAGGGAGGTATGCTAACTACCACTATTAATGTCTGAGCTGCATGCCGTCTGCTGTATCACATGCATGCTGCATGCCGTCTGTCAAATCACATGCATAGTGTGTCTGTGTGTGTGTGTGTGTGTGTGTGTGTGTGTGTGTGTGTGTGTGTGTGTGTGTGTGTGTGTGTGTGTGTGTCTGTGTGTCTGTGTATGTGTATGTGTCTGTGTGTGTGTGTGTGTGTGTGTGTGTGTGTGTGTGTGTGTGTGTGTGTGTGTGTGTGTGTGTGTGTGTGTGTGTGTGTGTGTGTGTGTGTGTGTGTATTATAATGTAGAGTCTTTCTTTGCATTCACAGGTGATGTAGGTGCGTTACCCTCCTGCGGTCCGTCTAATGTTAGTGTCCCCACAGATACTAGCAGTGATGAACATATGCATGAGGTACAGGCAGGGTTGTCAGGTGCTGAATCTGTGCCAATGGTTGCCATCCCAGCTATGTCCCCCTCTTCCTCGCATACAGTTCTCATGCCAACACATACCCCATCACCAGTGGTAATAGAGGAAGGACAGTCAGGGTGTGTTAGCTTGGAACAGGAACGTGTGGTGGCTACAGAAGGTGTGTCTCCACACCATGGTGTCAGTGAAATGACTGCAGATGTGCCACACAGGCATGTGGCCAGTGCAGCTCATAGGAGGACCTCTGGCAGACATGCACCTGCAGGACAGAGCACAGCAGCTGGTGTCACCAGACACATGTTCCAGACTGTAATGGTGGCACAGGCACGTGCTGAACGGCAGAACAGAGAAGGGCAGAGGCTTCAGAGGGCTGCTATCCATACTCTAAACGACAACATCCAGGCATTGGCAAATGCGTAACAGCAGATTGCTGATGTTCTGGACAGGCAATTGGGTGACATGGTCGGAATCCTTGACCGTGGCATGGCAATCCGTGAGCGTGAGCTGTCTGTGCTGGAACATCTGGTAGGAGTGAGGCATAGGCCACGTGGACGTAGGCCAGCTACACCACCTAGTGCAGGTCAACATGAACGAGCCACCTCACATGCCCGCTCCCATAATGCCGGTAGCAGTAACAGTGCAACTGGTGCTGCGCTGTCCACTCCAGGACACAGCAGGCCACGTGGACGTGGCCCTGGATGTTCCCAGCAGGGACATGTTTCCAGTGAACATGTGTCATCGGACAGTGGCCAATCTATACCTCCGCCTGGTAGTGCCCGTGCAATCCCTGGCAGGCACAGGTCACGTGGCCGTGGCTGGACACAGTGAGCTGTACATCCTGGTCTGTACAATCTGGAGCTGTCAATAATACCCCTGTGTAGGCCTGGTAAAAGGCAGAACTGTGTGCAATCATACACGCACACAGCAAAAACATCTGTAGGGCACCGCAACACCCACATGCATAGCGACCACACATGTCCAATCAGATCACCGGCCCTTACCCACACACATGATGTCATCCACTGGTGCAGCCTATGCCCCTGGCAAACATTATCACCCTGTGCATGTGATGATATCTGTGCCGCATCCCTGTCATCCACACAATCGGTGCAAGGACATGCTCAAATGGTCTGATGCACAGGGTGAACAGAATAGTGAGAGAAGTGTATATTACATTAGTTGTGTACTGTTGATATGCACCAGACATACCATGTAGTACAGGTTTATAATGCATTGTTATATGTTCACAGCATGTGTCTTGGTAGCAACAGTAACAGCATGTTGGTAATGATGCCCTGGTTCCCTCCTTATGGTCTACTTGCATGTGCCAACAAGTAGCAGTGTTTGCAGTTTCCCATGTGTAAATGTGGAGTACTCACAGGCATGTATGGCAATACCAGCATGCTATACGTAGCCTCAACCTGACTGTTAGAAAGGCTACCATACCACAGATGTCCACACATCTACTGATCCAGAAGCATGTGGGCTGTTTAATAGACTACAGTGACTAGAGATGTGACATCCATGCCAGGTCACATCACAGGTGTGTTGACATGGTGCGGGGGGTTTACACAGCGGTCTGGCCGATGATAACGTTAGAGGCCACTTGATAGCATGAGGCCTCACTGTGTAGCAGTAATACCCTGTCACATTACAGGATGAGAACACACACAGACATACACAGAAACACACAGTAACATGCCCACACTCACGGGGTCAACAACACTATAATGCACACTCAATAGTGTTGAGGTGAGGACCCCTGCCTATGTAGTAATCACCCTCACAGTACTGTGCACCCACACGATGTGACACAGAGAATGAACATGTACAGGTAGCCAGTAAGGCTGAGACTGATGGCATCAACAGGGTAGTAGACTGCATCACCATAAGGGGTTGGGGATCCTGTCTGTTCTGTATGGTAGCATACACCCTCACTCCATGCACCAGACAGCCATACATACATACACACACACACACACACACACACACACACACACACACACACACACACACTGTGGAGTCCACAAATGTCATTCACATATGGATAGCTGACATGTGTGTGATACACACACCACCCCTGCCTTCATCATGCTTTCCACACTGCAGTATGTACAGATCTCTACAACAGTGTACAGGGGTGTGTAACAATTGGGATGTATTCCCCACCATATGTGGCATATATGGTCACACAAGCAAACACACATGGCAGTACTGTGAATGATACACCTGCTATATGATGATACGTCTGACAGACATGCAGCAGTATTGGCCGCATTATGTGGACCAACGCTACCTTCGGCAATTGTGCTGCTATATGCACACGGGAGGATGTAAGTGTTACAGGTGTCATGTGTCTTACAGTCAGTAACACCCGACCGCTGTGTAGGTTTTATGTCTTCACCGTCAAGTAACAGTAACATAGCGTACTGTTTGCACATGTAATGGTAGGATGGCTTGTGACACACCTGTGAGCCGTCCCCGGCAAACATCCATCTGCAAGGGTGGATCACCACTTTATGTACACACATCCATCCATACCTGATGTACATCCTACCGTACTGTCAGTATTTCACCATATACAGGTGTCAGTGATGGGGCTGCATTGCAACTGCATGTTGTAGTTAGGCACAGATGAATTACATACATCAGCTACTGCACATGCATGGTAGCTGCATGCACACCACTACATGTACATGTGTGTTGGTCCTACATGCCTGTCATGTAGCCATGTTTGTATGCATTGCAATTGGTGGACATGTGTGATGACATACATAACACATGGACTGCTGTATGATATGATGGGTGGCATGGGTAACTAGTACAAAGGGAATGTTTTCTCGGTCAACATTGCTACCTCAAGTACTGTTAGCATTCAACAGCCATGGACCTACCTTCCATGTGCATGTGTGTGATTGCTGTAGCCACTTGTCTGCATGGAGGACAGCAAAAGCTATGCTATGTACATATGTGTTGTGTGTGTGTGTGTGTGTGTGTGTGTGTGTGTGTGTGTGTGTGTGTGTGGTCCATGCACATATCCACTGTGATTACATGTATGTCATATCCAAACATGTGTGTTCTTTGGTGTACAGTGACAGTCATCTGTCACAGCTGTGTAAGACCCAGGGCCCCTGTTATGTGTAGAGCCAACCTGGTTATGTACAGTGGTATCATTGCATTGAATAACACATGATAGAACCCTGTCAGTACATGTGTAGTCTGCACAGTTGCTGTAGACCTATGTACAGTCCACTGGTCATGAGTCACACGGTGTTGTGGTAATATATGGATGTGTGTTGCTGGTCCAAGGACATGGTGATGTCTGAGGGCTACATAGCAGAATGCGGCGTTTACCTCTGTGATCTGCACCTGAGACATCTGTGATGTGTGTACTGGTCAGTACATGTGAGTGGCCTTCATGTACGTGGGGACAGTAACACCATACTGTGCCCTTCCATGTTTAGAATCCATGTGCATGCAAGACAGCCCTTTGCTACTGCTAAGGGTGTGAGCATACCCAGTACGCCATTGTGTAGATGGACACACAGTATATTCCAAACTGTGCCCTTCCATGTTTAGAATCCGTGTGCATGCAAGACAGCCCTTTGCTACTGCTAAGGGTGTGTGCATGCCCAGTACACCGTTATGTTGATGGACACACAGTACATTCCAAATGGATGTGTGATACTAAGTGTGTGAGCATGCCCAGTGACACCTTGTGTCGGTGATGTGCCTCTGTGTATGGGCATGGCCATTGACATCCTGTATAGCGATGGTGGTCATCCAGGCAACAGATGTCCATACCCCACGTCAGGATGGATGCCTACATTGAACACACTGGTTGACTGTCTTGAAGGATGTACTGTCTGTGGCGCATCTCGTATCTATGTAGTGTTGTAATAGTGCTCCGTAGATAGGCAGTTGTCCCGCTCACACCACTGCTGTGTGTTTGTCTACGTCTACCTTGGGACAGTAATATGCTTTTAGACTGCTCACTCTCTATACATTCCCTATCGGCGTCTTTGCCTTTGCGGATGATGTCATCCACCTAGAAGTATGCCTCTGGGAGTGCTGTGTTCCAGTAATCTCAGTAGTGCATTCTGTAACTGCGTAATGCTGTAGTGTAATAAGGTAGTTAGGTGTATGTTTGACTCCCAGCCCTGCCAAGTGTGTATGTGTTTCCAGCTGCCTTGGGACAGAGAAATGCTTTTAGACGGCTCACTCCACATACATTCCCTATCTGCGTCTTTGCCTTTGAGGATGATGTCATCCACCTAGAAGTATGCCTCTGGGAGTGCTGTGTTCCAGTAATCTCGGTAGCGCGTTCTGTAACTGTATAATGCTGTAGTGTGATAAGGTAGTTAGGTGTATGTTCGACTCCCAGCCCTGCCAAGTGTGTGTGTGTGTTTCCAGCTGCCTGGGGACAGAGTAATGCTTTGAGATGGCTCACTCCACATACATTCCCTATCGGCGTCTTTGCCTTTGCGGATGATGTCATCCACCTAGAAGTATGCCTCTGGGAGTGCTGTGTTCCATCTTGATAGTGCGTTCTGTAACTGCGTAATGCTGTAGTGTGATAATGTAGTCAGGTGTATGTTCAACTCCCAACCCTGCCAAGTGTGTGTGTGTGTGTGTGTGTGTGTGTGTGTGTGTGTGTGTGTGTGTTTCCAGCTGCCTGGGGACAGAGTAATGCTTTTAGACGGCTCACTCCACATACATTCCCTATCGGCATCTTTGCCTTTGCGGATGATGTCATCCACCTAGATGTATACCTGTGGGAGTGCAGTGATGCTGGAACTCGATAGCGCGTTCTGTTACTGCATAATGCTGTAGTGTGGTAGACTAGACAGGTAGGTGCTCAATTCCAAGGCATGGCAGGTGTGTGTGTTTGGCAGTTATACCGTATGTGTTGGTATCTGCGGGTGGCTAGCTGCAGGATGTGTTTAGTGTGTTTTGTTGCTGACCTATATAGTGTCCACAGCCCGCATATTCTGCCAAGACACTGGGTTGTTAACACATACATTCGCCAATAGGTCTGGTGAGTAACTGTCAGCAGCCCTACTCTTACCCTTGATACGGTCTGACCCATGTGATGCAACATGACACACGTGCCTTGATAGTAACAACACTACATGATGCAGGTGGCACATGTAGTTTCCTTTTCATTCCTGTCTAATGCATTGCTGTCATGTGGTCCGCTGTCGTGATATAAATGCCGTATCTACATATGTGTGTACATGTATATGTGTGTATGTGTATATATATATATATATATATATATATATATATATATATATATATATATATCCATGTATATTCATAGATTCATAGATTCATAGATTCTTACTAAGCTAGTTGCCCTTGCGAGCCATTTTAAGCTTAGCCAATTATCCCTTGTGAGACTCAAACCCTGCACCTTGTGTTTGTAAGGCAAACACCTTAACCATTAGGCCACCCTCCCAACCCCATAAATAATATATATGATATATGTAGATGTAGAGGTGGACATAGATGTGAACATATATGTCTGGGGACATCAGCATTATTGAATGTTTGCGCCAGATGATCTGTACATGATAACCTGGGATCTATGTATAGCTGCCATGGCACGGTGGTAATGCACATCGTCTGTAGTGTGCAGGGCCACGGGTTGTAGTCATGTAGACACCGGTTATATTATTGCTGGGAAGACCATGGGAAATTGAATATGGTGATAGTAAGGCACCTGTTGCCAGTTGTGTATGGATCTGAGCGACACTGAGCAGTGGTTATTAATTTGGAGGGTCGGTATGGGTCATACAACTATTCATTAGAAGACTATACTATGCAGATGAGGTTGACTATAGTGTATCACATTTATCACCAGGGTGTGCTGCTGGTCCCTGAAGTGTATGTGTGTAGTCAGCCAGGTGCAGGTCTCAAATATAGTTGACAGCATGGGAGGGGTTCAGGCATACTGTACGTACATTGCAGTACTGTGCCTCGGGAGTGCTCCTGCCTTAGCACACCTCAGCTAGGAGTGTGTCTATACCTGCCTGGTGACATTGGGAGGGATGACAGCAGTGGTGTGGTAGTCAGGATGTACAGGCTGCACAAACAGGTGATGATCAGCACAATCAGCAGATGACATGGCCAGCCCGCACATGAACAGTACATTAATGCGAGCAAGCAGCATACACACAGGTTTCGTCCGCACTCTACACCACTGGTGTATACCTGCAGGGACATTTCACGCCACAGTCCAACCAAATGACACGGGCTGCAGCAGGCAACATATACCAACGTGTGCAGGAGGCTGGGGCAGTGAGGATGTGTATGCTGCCGAACAACCCTTACTGGGGTGACATAAGACTTTATAGACCGAGGGTGACTTACCAGGGGCTACATGGGCTGGGGATGTTGGAGCACTATGGGGTGGACAGAGACCGCCTACAGCAGCTTGTTGACCTGTGCCTGCCACACCTGACACATCAAACAGGCCGAGGGAAACACATCACAGTGGATACAATGGTATGTGTTGGCCTAGGTGTACTAGCCACAGGTACCTCACACAGCACAACTGGGGATATCATGGGTATCTCACAGGCATCTGCATCTAGAGTATTGCACCAGTTCACAGACACCATGTCAACACATGCTAGTGAGCACGTACATGTCCTCAACACACATGATTAGTAGACCAGCAATATGCATCTGTTCAACCACATGGATGACTACCCTGGGGTACTGGGTGCTATAGCCTGCACACACATACACATCGTAGCACCACCTAGTGAGTGGGGTAGGGCCTACAGTCACTGCAGGGGCATACCCTCCAACAGCTAAGCCATATGTGATGGCCAGGGCATGAGATTGAATGTGTGTGCTGTCTGCCGTGAAAGCTATGATGTGTCCGATATATGGCTTCTGACACAGCTGTAGCACACCAATGCCAATATGGACATCCCCTACAGTCTCCTAGTGGGGGATGCTGGGTAAACACTGGTGTCATGGCTGATGACACCCATCAGCAATGCACACACACATGAATACTCACACCATACTGAGGCGGATGCACAGGCAAGACATATACTTGTGCATGTGTTTGGGATGCTCAGTTCACAGCTCTGGTATCCGGACACATCCGTTGGATCTCTGCAGTATTCACAAGCTACATGCATACAAGTTGTTATGGTATTTGCTATGCTACACAATCTTATCCTACAGTAACAGTTGCAGCAGGAACAGCATGGGGCAGGGCCACACAGCCCAACACCACAGCCAAGGCCTGTACAGGCACAGTGTGACTTGGTGAAAGAACTACCTGAGCAGGGCACAGTGGCGAAAGCCCGTGCATAGTATGACCTGCCCTTGGCAAAGAGGCAACACAAGGCATATGCACTGACACAGTAGGTACCCACAGATTTCCCCTCTCTGTCCCGCACACAGTACAATGGATGCCAAACATGACAGTACCTGTTCTCGGCCATGTATAGGAGGTGCACTGTGTGCAACCGATATAGGCAGCACTCCAGTACCATCCTCAAGTCCGGAACACACCCAGGGTATGTCTATTGACCTAACAAGTGGCAGTTGTATTAGAATGTGTAGTTACCCATTGCTATGGTATGTATGTGAGCATACAAGTGACTATGGTGGCCAAATGTTAGGGCAGCAGACAGTACACATCCATAGTCGCACCATGACCTCTGTAGCACATACAGGGGTCACAATGGTGGCCTGTAGTACACAGGGTGTCCTAACCCACTGCAGATTATGGGCTGACCATCATGTGTGTCCATACAGCCCACACACGTTCCATGCAGCTGGACAGATGTGGACCAATACAGACAAATGATATACGATGGCCTATGCATATGCCCAATGAATGACCCCAACCCCCTAAGACACACACAGATGACAGCAGGCCAGGCAGTTTGATGTAGGTTGTGTAAGCTAGGACGTCCAACACCACTGTGCTGGTAATTAAAGCTGGGAACTAACGTACCCTGGTATCCCTCCAACCAGCAATTTAGGTAGGTCCACACACTGATATGGAGTACCTGGCATACCAGTACAGTAGCGGTAGATGTGTACAACTGTTGGCTGTGCCCCCTGTCAAACCTACACATGTGAGAGTCATGTGCGCCACCCACGGTGCTGTGTAGGACTGTGGTTGTGGTTGGATGTCCCCCCATGCTATGCAGACATGTAGCAACTGTCAATGCCACATGACCATTAGCTACCCTGCAGACACAACATGACACCTGTCTGTGTAGAACGGAGGGGTCAGCAGCACAGTACTAACTATCTGGACATGTGACACATGCAATACAGTTGACCATACTTGGCATGCTCACACACATGACGGTATGACGGTAATGTTGGTCGACAACATGCGTAACAGTCATACTGGGCATGCTCACACACTGAAACACAGGACGGCCAGGCATGCATACACCAGTGGTCCGGACATATCTGCCAGTACATTGCTATACTGTTGGAAGTCTGCGCTGTATGGTTTGTGTGTGGTCTATTGTCTGTACATATGCCATGGTCTATTGTTAATTCACGTCGATATGTCATATGTAGTAGCATAAGCAACTTTACTGCTGCTAGACGACACTTTGATTTGTTCCGATATGTATATTTCTGTACTATGCATGGCTGTAGGTATGTTCTGCCCTGGTACATCTGACATTTCTACAGAGCAGGTTCCACTTTGGCCATTCAGAATGGTGGCGGCCCTATAGACCCTATATGTAGAGCTATCACATGTGTCAAGGCAACACATACCCACAGCCAGTAGTAAACGGACGACTTCCACGGTTTGCATATGTTAAGGTTATTCATGTAGCATTATAATTGATAATACTGTTTCCTATTACATGTAGCTGTTACTGATACAACAAATTGATGTCTGACACCACTACACACACTATATAGCCTCCATTCCCGAACTCACAGGCCATGTGCCATAACTGTCATTTTGCAGGACACAACTGCCCAGATGGGTGTGTCCCTCGCAGGCGTACGGGTGTTGAACCTCTTCTATTATGCTATCATCTACCAGGTGGTCAGAAAATTATGCACTTTCCGTCAGTAGCAGAACTCACATACCAATGGGTGTGAATGAACACTGTATCAGGTACAATGCATAACACCCTGTGGGACACATTTAGATGGTTGGTTCTATTAACCAGACACATTCACAGTCACAGAGCATATGTATTCATTCACGTTTGTCGAGGTACATGCTGTTTATGACTCATACATGTTGTCATCTGTCATTACCTGTATTCCACCACCTGTTCACCTAATATCACTAGTTCTGGAAGTGTTTAGTTGGACTTTGTTACATTCTGATACATAACTATGGACGTCCATGCTAATCGGGTACACGGCACTGATTTGGTCTCTATGTATTCCCTCGATGGTTTACAGACTATCCGGTAGATGTGCTCTTCAGGTTTGGGAGGTGTAGGCATATGCTATGCCCACATAGGAATATTAATGACTTCCACTGGGCGGGCCTACTACATCTCTGCCAACCAGCACCTGCACACTTAAGCCCATTAATGCATACCCATGGTCCATCTAACTGGCACCCCTCTACAGTAGTCATGACAAATACTTACTGTGAGCGCAGCAAGGGTATGAGCACACCCCTACACATTGCCCACTCTCCCCATCTCGGGACACATGTCGTACGTTTTGTCAACCCATGTATTATCACACTTGCACACCTACATCCTGCTCGTATTGATGTCAGCAGATTCACACGTACCCTGAATTTTTGGGGTCCCGCAAGAGACATCGTTATCCATGTTTAAAGTGTAGACCTTGCAGAACTCTCCCACTGGTACTTTCCTACCGGTGTTTTCGACAGCAGCAGTGTATTGATCTGTATTTCCTGTCTGTATGTCTGTCCGGCCTAGCGGGGGGGGGTACAACATTTATTTATTGGACCTCCCAGTCACATATGCCCGGGCTGTAAATATGTTACCCCTAATTGCTGTGAAGTAACCTATTTATGTACATGTGTATATCTACACTGACATATCTATTTTGTTTTGTGTGTATATGTATATATCAGTACCTGTTGATTGTGTATATATATCAATCTATATATATCCGTAGTATATTCTTGTGTGTGTTTATATATCTATATATATATATATATATATATATATATATATATATATATATATATATATATATATATATATGTCCATATGAATATATATGTGTATGTAAATTAATATAGATATATGTATATATATACGTTTTTATCTATATATACATCTGTGTGTCTGTTAACCTATACATTTCCTGGACATGGACACTTACACATGCGTATTGGGTTTTATCTCTGCTTCAACAGCATACTATTGCCTTAGTCAATATGACACCAACACTTCACTCCAGTGAACTTGTGCTCAGTATATTGCACGTTATACAGCGGACAGATGTCGCACGTTTTTCATGTCTGGGGTGCCGCTGCTAACTGGGATGTGATACAGTGTCATTCAACCTATTACTCGTATGCGCAGCCTATTATTCCTGCTACTGTGTTTGTTTCTGTGCACATTCATATTATTACTGTTGATAGGATGTGTGTTACTGTGACTGTACCTCAACATATTGTTGTCTTCATGTAGTTGTGGCTTTCTGCTTTTCCCGGTTTGGGGTTGTCACAGCAGAACTCCGTTCCGCTCATGGGTGGCATATAGGTTTTACATGCCGGGCTGCCAGCCCTGATGCACAACGTCCGACAACGATACGCCCATTCACGCATGTCTCCATGCAAATGACGCTCTATCTGGGAATCACACCTACGTACTAGCTGACCTCCACGGGCTGCTCCATTGCACCCGGCACAACATACCCTAGCACTCCTGTGTCCATAATCGCATATCCATAGTTTCTTCTGCACACCTGTGTTGAGTTTCCACGCATAACAGCCATTATACACCTGATATCACAGCCATGACACACCTTTACACATTGCCCTCTCATGAGCATTGGGGCCCTACACACATTTTTTACCACCTCGTGTATTCACAGGCTCACCATCCATTCATATTTGCACATATGTGCCTTTCCTGGTGTTATGGATTACGACCAATTTGCGGGTTACAAGTATAGGTGGTCGCAACATGTACTACATTCCGTCTGTTTACAATGTTGACGTAGCACTTCAACGATGTTATGGCCACTGGTATAACCCTGCCTCTGGTGTGAAGAGCGGTGCTCTACTCACACTTGTGCAGCTTTATGTGGCATACGCTGCGAGCACTTCATAATTCCTTACTTGCTCTGGATTCCCTTCAAAACCCTTATGTTTGCTTTCGTCTTTCGGCGTTCCTTACATATCTATATATATATATATATATATATATATATATATATATATATATATATGTATGTATATATATATATATATATATATATATATATATATATATATATATATGTGTGTGTATATATATATATATATATATATATATATATATATATATATATATATATATATATAGATAAATATGTAGATATATAATTGCATATTTCTGTTATGTCTGTGGATATTTATCTATACATGCATCTATCTATCTATATATATAAAAGTTACAGCTGTACAAGACAACATACATTTGCTATGCTAATAGCTGCGTACACCCAGCAGGCACTTGCATCTACTTATTCTGAGTTACATATGTTTACAGGCACTTCTTTGGGATTACATGTGCCTTATTCCTTATGAAAGTACAACTTTGATTGAATCCGGTTAACGGACCCTTGTGAACGCGGTCACCTTTACATGTATAAATGTTGGCTTTACAGCACAGAGGCATTCATTACACAATTAATATGTGCTATAGTCGTACTTGAACCGGGAATGTCTTTACGTTGGGCGGATGCTATAACCACTACACTATTGGTGTTCTGGCTCATTTATATGTATACCCATGGTTCATAGCTACTCTGACATATGCCTCACCGCTTCCCTTACACAGCAGGCATCCATTCTCCTGCTGGGAAAACCGCAGTACTACAATTAGGATATTCCCTGTTTCCTATTGCTCTGGACCCGTGCTGCAAGTCTACTCACTCCAAGGATATTCAGAACTCCTACTCTTATAGTCCTCTCACATACATTTGCTGGTCTGGGTTTAGGCTCGGCCGACTGGTGACTAGAACTGCCCTGGCACTGTTCAAAGATCAGACATAGCACATGGACAGAGTTAGTCCAGATTTTAACATTCTACCTGTGTTTACAGACACACGTGTTTGGGCACCTCTGACCACATTATTGGGTTGGCGCTACATAATTTAGGGTGGGTGTGGTTCCACTACATAATGCAGGTTGAGGGTGGTTTCCACGTGTTTCCCTTCCCATTTGACTATTTCATTCATTTATAAATAAAATGAATATTATTCTGGACATCTGTTATAAATTCACTACAGGTATGCAATAGTCCTGTCAACAGATGTGACAGTTGGTTGGTGTACTTATGTGTACGGACCTCTGTGATACTCGGGGACTCGTTTCTACAGTGACAGGAACAAGGCTATGACAACTCAGGGACAATCACAGACACTTCTACCATATTAGTGCTATTAACTTGGAACGTGTTGACAGATTCGTAATACTACTAATTTTCTGTAGTTAAATGCATCTATTACTCTTCATTGTTGTAAGTAGTCATTCTCATTCAACACCTTTCCCCCAAAGGTCACTGGCTTTGTGAGTGGTTAAGAAGCTGGCCAGTTATTGTGCGAATGCTCTGACCATTGGTAGCGTTGACATTGTCATATGTACAGGTTAGGATGTATTCTGGGGACTAGGGTTTCCACCTTTTCAAATGGCCAAGATAGGACATTTTCGGAACACACATCAGATTTTACGAGCCGACACATACCCACAGTCAGTACAAAGGATAGAACTTTACTTATTTGCCTACATAAAAGCTTATTGTTGTAGCGGTTTTGTTGCTTATTCTGTTTCTTGTAACATTTAGGTATTTTAGATACTGAAATAATTATTTTCTGCAACTATTACATAACATATGGGACATAATTATGTCCTACAATCCCAGGACATTTGCCATTTGTAATGTATTTTGTCAGGACACAACTGTCCAAAGAGGGACTGTCTCTTGCAAAGCGGGACAGATGGTAACCGTACTGCGGACACCAGATTGTTTGGGCCAACACATAGCCACGGTCAGTGCAGGTTTAGAACATTCATTTGTTTCCTAGCTGTGAGCCTTATACCTTTGGCACTTTTGTTGTTTGCCTGTTTCTTCTACGAATACGTTTATTCTATCCTGACGTGACTGCTTTAGGCAAGTGTTGCATGCAGTATGGTACATAGTTATTTCCTACAATCACAGGACATTTGGCACTGTATCATTGTTGGTCAGGTCACGCCTACACACACATTAATTGTCCCTCACACAGTGGATCAGGGGGTATCCTGTTTACGTCAGTGCCTTTATCACCCTTATACCATGTGCCACTATGCGAATGTGTGCAATATATTCTCTCGCTTATTCGTGTCGGGACACGTGGGTCACGGGCAGGTGTTTGATCCTGGGTAGTAGGTTCTGCATGACCATCTAGGGCTGGACAGTCTCGTGCACCACTACTGCACATTCCAACTTGTGTCCAGATATCTACAGGACTGGACTTCGTGTCTTCATACCCATTCTAATGTTTACACAGGTTACTTATCCCATGAGGGATATCCCAAAAATTGAACAAGACCAAAACAAGACAAATACTGAACATTCTTCTAGCATTACGAAAATGTGCTGGGGGTTTTACATGCAAGGGATACATAGTTTGCAATCCTGAAACTGCCTAGGGTGACACTACCTACTACATATGCGTAGTGGTCACTATGTGTAGATGTGGCTGCACCAAACCAGTAGGCCAAGTATGGCTGGATTTGGTGGACTTTCACGTATGGGAGTGGGTTGTGTGCTGTGGAGGGGATGCTGGATAGTCCATTATGCATCCAGGTGTGTTGCATTTGATATGGCCAGTTCCATCAGGACCAATCTGTGGGTATGTGCCGGTGACATATCTATACATTTGTATCGCACATTTTAATATCCATATGTTTGTGGGATTGTGTTCTACAGTATGGCCTGTCTGGTTGTATTGCAGATGTGTATACATGTTTTTGTGTTTCTTTCTGCTTCACCCGGTGCTCCCTCATACACCTCCGGTTCACCTATTCTGCATACGACACAGTGTCACTTTGGAGGATTATACCATTACCCATCCCCCCACACACATATTCCTGACACTCCATCATCACTGCTTTGGTTGATGGCCCATGACATGGTCAAGGTAACACATTGCATACCCTACATATGTCAGGTACCTGTATGGTTGTGTGGACTACCCTGCCATGTTTGACTTTCCACATGCTATACCTCCTGCACATAGGTACATGCCCATACTTAACTTTCATGACATGGTTGGTATACCCGGGTAATACCCGTTCAACTGTGCCACATCCTGACAAGTTCATCTTGGACTGCTGATGTGTGGATTTTGGCCGACTGTTCTAATCATTGGTAGGATGCCACCTTTTCCTATGTCCAGGATGGGATATATTCCGGACACATATCCGAATGTACTGGACAACACGTACCCCCAGTCAACGGTACAGATAATACTGTTCCTTTCAGCCTACATGTTGCCTTATTGTTGTAGCAATTTATATGCTCCTTCTGTTTCGTTTACATGCTTATTCTATTTCCTGTCACATTTGGTATGTGAAATACGGACATACCTATTGTATGTGACTATTACATGCGTTGTGAGATATAATTCGGTCATACGGTCGCTAGATATGTACATTTATCGTGTTTTTTGTTATGGACACATCTGCCCAGCTGTGTACCCTCCCTCACAATATGGGTCAGCTGGCGACCCTGACCATTGGGCTGGACATACTTATTGGCGGCGCGCTAACATATGATGCATTTCACTTCCACTTGGTATAACTATCTACACTGCGTTGGACTACGGGCACACGGTTTTCAATGTCATTTGTTCACGGGATAGGGACCCGTTATTCCCTACCGTGCATTTGTGTTTGCTTCTTCATTTTGTTTTCGCAGGAACTGTCTTGCATGCTTTGCATACATTTCAGTATCCACGGACACTGACAGATGTGATTACTATTGCTTGCAAATTGTTATATGCAAGCATTTTAGGTTGCACGTCGACAGCTGACATTTCCACGCCTCCGTGCGGCACTTCGACATGCCCTATGCACTCGCGCTCCTTTCCTATGCATGTGGCTGTGGTGGCAGCGCGCCTTCATTAATATGCATTTGGCGCTACTGTGCCATCTTCACACCGCACGGTCAGCGCAAGCCTAATGCCGGCCTTGCGCCAAGCTTCATGAATCCCGGGGTTTGATTTGTAGTCCCCCTCGTGCATTTTTGGTGCTTTTCTGTTTTTTGGTCTTGGTGTTGGACCTTTGTCTGGTACTGCTGTGGTGTTTTCATTTACACAAGATAGTTACATACTTTAAACTCTTTTGCATATTTTCCACCATACAACTTCTTCATATTTTCTTCTTACACAGGTGCCAGATTTTATTCAATAACTCTACTCATGATGCTGTTTTGGTTTCCTCAGATTAGGTGTCTCTTTATAAGGTTAAATACCGCAGGATTTTGGTACTGAATGATCCACTTTGGTTTGTCTAACAACAATGCAGTTTATAAGATTTATGAATGTCTTGAAGTGATTCTTAGTAATAACATTTTTTTTCAAGACAACATTTATAGACAAAATGTGTCATGACAACTAGGTTGCACTGGCCACCAACATTGTAAATATTGTTTTAGCATTTGGAGAAGAATATTTTTGTATATAATTGTTTCTTGGAAAAAAAATCTGTTGCTTTTACCTTTTTGTTTATGATATCTATATTCTTTGGTTGGCAAAGTAGTTTAGTGGAATTAGATATGTTTGTTCCCCATTTGATGTTTTTTTTTTAATTTAAGACATATAAAGACTCAGGCAGACAGTGACAAATTATTTAGATGAACAAAAAACACGTCTAGTAATGATTTGCTCCATTATGGAAGAATGCATTAAACATACATTTAAGATAATACTAGTAAAAGTCAAATTTTTCAGACGTCCAGATTAACTTTTTTTTTGAGTAACAGTATCTTCTTCTTCTTCTTTTCTTATATAGGGTTAGGTCGCCGCATCACCTGTCCTGCTCCCGTGCATGGACATGGAGTGTGGTTGTTTACAGTGTCGAAGTTGCCAGCAACCTTCCACTTCACAGACACCACACCACACACCTATTTAGAGTGGCCAATTTAGAGTGTCCACCTGCAGCATGTCTTTGATTGGGAGGAAACCGGAGGAAACCCGAGGAAACACAGACGGACATGCAGACTCCATGCAGACTGACGCACGGCAGCCCAGCCGAGGATCAGCCGAAGAACGAGAACTCTTGCTGTGAGGCCAGCACCACCACCACTGCACCACCTTTGAGTAACAGTGTATGAAATGAAAAAAATTAATTTTCAGTACTTGCTGCTTTTGTCCTAACTGCTAGGTTTACCTTCCTTAGTCCTCCCTTCACCCTTCTTTTTTGATTTTTGTCTACCTATATATGCATTCCCTTATTTATTCCCATACAGAGTTTTCCTTCTAGCTACTTCCTCCTTTTTTCTGCCTTTATTCCATTCTTCACACACCCACACACGTGCACACACACACACACACACACACACACACACACACACACACACACACACACACACACACACACACACACAGACTTAAATAAATATATAAATAAATACATACATATGTAACTTCTTCTTTTCTTGTCTGGCCTTTTAAGTAACCTTCTTTCTCTATTTTTCTGTCTAGCTTTGTTTAATGCAGAACTGTTAATAAGAAGTCATAACTGTTTTATTTATATACTAATTAAATGTTATGATTTGCTGTATCTACTACATGAACCAGCTCCACTGAGATGAATGAATAGATTCAAGGAAAACATCTCGCCAGTGGGGTGTAGGGATGGCCAAAAATAAATCAATGTTATTGTTGCATTGTTTACTTTTGGAGTCATTCATTCCATGAGCCACCAATGAATATTGACTTGTCACAGCTGGACATCCCAATCATCTAACCATAAATAAATAAATAAATAAAGACAGCAAGTGACAAGCGTTCGTTTGCATTTCTGAATTCCATCACATTTCATTGAATGGTCATAAGGTCACTGTCTCTGATCTTATTGCATTCAAAGCATTTTAAGGGTCTGGTGCATTTGTGGCATCACAGTGTGCCTTGTTCCCAGTCCTGTGATGGTATTTGTTCAGTAATAGTGATGTCACCACTGGTCGAGCCCCTCCATGGTACAGACAAGGATACTCTCAGTATTTTCTCATACTTGATTCTCTAGGGGGTTGCATTAAAGGGAACAAAGGCAGCTTTTGAGATAATTTAGTGAGGTGTAAAGCTATCTTTGAGGTGGTTTCTCCCCAGCTTGCTATGGAGGGGGTTATAGCCATCTATATTATTTTACCCATGCAGCTATTATTTTTAGTCGCATCTTTTTTCTGTATATGTTAGATAGGTACCCCAAGTAACTCCTTCATTCCTAATTTTATTTTTCATTTTTTCCAATTTTCTTCTTTTTCCTAATGGCTTGCCTTTCAGGTACACTTTCTCTGAGTTAGCCTTAGTTTCTCATTTATCTTAGTGGCAGCTTACAGGAACTGGTATATGGTTGCATTTCTAACCACACACACTTTGGGAATGGTTTCTGTAGATGAGGTAGTGCAGACTCTGAATGTTCCTAAGTTCATCTCTGAGTCATAAATTGCCACTTGCCTTAGAAGCTCCTTCCTTGTTTTTGTATATAGTTTATGGTATTTGACTGTGGTGGTGGGTGGCTTTTATGGTCATTATGAAACTTTTGTATGTAATTGCTATTTTACATACATTAGCCAAGAGAGACAAGCTCATCCAAGGACTTTTTCTTTCTGTTTTTATTTTGTGGATCTTTCTAGGCACACCAAAATGAAGAACTATTTCATTAACTGACTCTCAATCTTTCCTTGCACCGTGTAGGATAACATATTCCCTTTTATAGTCATAGAGGTCAGCTGCCTCCCTGTTTCCATGCAGCTTTCATAGATTCATAGATTAGTATTAAGCTAACTGCCCTTTCGAGACATTTTAAGCTTAGCCAATTACCCCTTGTGAGACTCAAACTCTGCATCTTGTGTTTGTAAGACAAATACCTTAACCATTAGGCCACCCTCCCAAAGTATGGTTTTCTATAGGACCATTATGGGCATATACTGGGCAAACATTAAGGGAATCCAGATCAATGGTGTTGGCTCCAAGTTAAATTTAATTATTTTACAGAAAGAAAACATATCAGTAACTAAACATGACCAATAGCAAAGATGTAGCATTAGGGTATTAGTGGCATCTCCTTGTAATTCAGGTAAATGGACGAACGTTGCACTCTTGGCTCCCAGGTGTGACAAAGATGGTTGTATGGTGGCTATCAAGAAATATGTCATGGGGAGTTAGTCACTGCATCTCAGTTTATATTCCTTATGTGTAAGCAGTGAGGGTTATAAAGGTCCCTACTGCAAATTTAATGAAAGGAAAACTCATAATATTTTGTATTTCTATTTTTTTTGTTTGTCTTGAAGATATTGACTTTAAGATTAAACCTCACATTTCTCCACTGTCTAGGTTTTTAATAGCCTACTGGCAACTAGATGTTGTAGATCTAGAACTAATTTCTCAAGGTCAGATGTCCTTATCTTGTACTTATAATACTTCTGTTTCTAAGACCCATTGTTATGTATAGACTGCTGAACCAACCTTACTTCTGTAAAAAAGACCTTTGATGTTGCCTGCTTTCCAGTGATCAGATCCCTCTCCATTGTACCTTAAACTGGCTCCCTTGTACCACAGTCTCCCCTCACTACAGTCCTAAAGTTCCTTAATGCCATAGCATTTAGATCCCAGAAAATGTCTGCCTGATCTCTGGGTGGAAATTCATAAGATTAATTTACAGTGACACAACTTCTAAGATCATCTGCACACCTATCTGAGGCAGTTTATAAGTGACTTACTTATAAGCTGGGATGAAAATCTATCATTTCTATGGAGTTACTAAATAAAAAAAAATAAAAAAAACACTGCTTAAACATCAGGAGACAATGTTATAAATAGGGGTTTTCATCTTGCTGAGTAGAGACTTCAGACTAAATAAAATTATCACACTACATCATTAAAAAGCTTCAGCAACAAATTAAAACTGAACAACAGTTAAGCAAACACCAATATGATTAATGTTTCAAAGGTTATCTTAAAAAAAAACTTTAAAGTTGACATATTTTTTCAGACCTGGGAAAATTCCATGCACTTAGCATTACATTAATATTCACCAAAGTCTACTTCATTTAACAAATTACCACATTTTCTATCAAAATTTTCTTAATCTACACATAAAAATTAATATTTTAAAATGAGCAGATACCTGACTGCATTTTTCTTTTTAATGTTCCTATTTTCTTACACATTTTTGTAAATTCTAATATTTAAGCTTCTAGAAGCATATCATATTCAAACTGCTAAACAAGATGTACAACCTGCAACATAAACTACATTCATTGAACTGCAATTAAAATCACCAGTAAATTTATTGCTTAATTTCATGTTTTCAACACAAAAAGAAGGAAAATTCAAAATATATTTATAGTGTGTTTACATTTGTACTGGAAAACAAACATCTAGGGCCCAGCTATCAGTGAATTGTGATTGTATTAAAGACTTTGGCTGGTATTCATAGTCACTTGAGCAAATGCAATAGGGGTACCCCTGATAGTTATGAATGAGCATACCAAAGGTGAGACTCATAGAAACTATTTATGCTAATGCAAAATGTCTTCAAAATAATGAGGTGCAAATGGAAAATTATGCAAAGTGATGTGTGCTAATGAGGTGATTTTGTAATTCGTAGTCCAACATCTGCATGGTATGCACTTGCATTGCTAAAAGACCTGCTTTGTTTTTAATAACAGAGTTGCAGTTCACAAGTTTGCCCCAAGCCATCCCTTCAGTAGTTTGTCCAAGTATATACAAGCAATTCTCTGATGCACACATGAATTATTTCCCCCAACAACCCTTTCGCTAGTTTGTCTTAAGTTTGGACAAGCACTAAAATGACACAAAATAAAATATTTTGCCCTGCTATCAATTTAGTAGTCTGATCAGGTATGCAAAAACACTTCCCTGACACAGAAATGAATTATTTCCCCCCAGCAACCCCTTCAGGACTATGTCCAAGTATGCACAAGCACCAAAATTAAACCTTTCTCCCAAGGACCCGTTCAGTAGTATGTCCAAGAATGCATATTTATACATATATATGGTTTACTATAAAAATGACGAACGCAGATATTCTGCAGATGGGAAATCGAACCACAGATGTCCAATTCCCATGTTGCCAGCCATTATATGATTGACAGTTCATATCAGTAAACTCAAAGTGATGAACAGAGATCATGGTACAGTGCGGATTGGGACATTCATACATTTCCTCACTGTAGTGTTATCTCGGAGTTGGAATATATGGTTAACAGGGGATGTGGGGGTGTGGGGGGCTTGCCCCCTACAAAAGCATGATGTGAAGTATAGCAGTTCCACTTACCTGAGCTCCTATATAGACATCATGTTTGATATTTGGTGAACATGTCGAATCTGCTGAATTCATTCAGCAGATTCGGCATTTCACCCAAGTGATATTTTGGATTCGGCATTACCGTTCGAAGTTCTGAAAGGATTCTTTTAAAATTTCCAGATTTTGATAGTAAACCTATATATGTATATACACACACACACACACACACACACACACACACACACACACACACACACACACACACAAAATCACACACAAATAAATACATACTTATAGATATAGCTATAAGCTAGAAAAGTAGGAACCTGTATGTTATACTGTTACATTGCTACTTTTTATTTTACATACTAACTGCATTTTGTGTTTTAACAGGGTTAAGCAATATTATAGGAATCATTGTCTACATATCGAGTAATGCTGGTGATCCAAGTGACAAAAAAGATGAAGACAAGAAAAGCCAGTACAACTATGGATGGTCATTTTATTTTGGTGCCCTGTCTTTCATCGTGGCAGAAGCTATAGGTGTGCTTGCTGTAAACATTTACATTGAGAAAAATAAAGAGATAAGATTTAAGTCTAAGAGGCAGTTTCATAAGACTTCTTCTGCCTCTCCATATGCAAGAATGCCAAGTTATCGGTATAGCAGGAGGAGATCGCGATCAAGCTCAGTGTCGACAGAAGCCTCGCCATCTAGGGATACATCGCCTGTGAGTACAAAGATGGTGAGCTCTTTACCAATGGGTGAAATCTCTATGTACACATTAACAAGGGATCCTCTAAAGGTAACAACAGCAGCTGCCTATAGCCCAGAAGATGAGGCCACTTTTCTTCAGGTTCATAATTGCTTCCAGAAGGACCTTAAAGAAGGACTTAACATCAGTGTTGTCAACCGAAGAACAACTCCTGTTTGAAGGCTTTCTATTTTCCCCTCATCTCACAGACATCCAAAAGTGAACACTAGTAATGAGCCATAGCAGATAAAGGAAGTTGTACGCTTTGTTTTCAAGACTGAAGATAGCTATCAGAGTAATGATAAATGTTGCCATCTTCTTGTTTCCTGCTACAATGCAATGGGACAATTATACTTGTAATATTATAACAGAAGACTTTTTTGTGGTTGCGGACCACTAATATGAAGATACCAGGAAGTATCACAACAAAGAGCATTCACTTAATAGTGTACAAAGGAAAAAAGGGTAGGGCAAACATATGTTTTCTAACACAGGAATGTTTTGCACATCTAGCACATATGACAAAAACTGCTGTCTTTTCTTTTTTTCTGTAGATCATATGGAATTAGAAAATTTAAAAAAAATGTGCATCCCAGTGCCCTTTAATGATATTTCCTACCTCTACTTTTATTTTAAGGTCTATAAAAAGCAGTGGTGATAATAGTACAAATATTGATGATGCTGATGTGTGTTTATGCCAGCTTTCATTTGCAGGATTTTATACAGGTAGACAAAGACGAAAACAGTCAGATTCTGTAAAGATTCATAATATACATTATACTAGTTTCCCAGCAAGTGAAATTCCCAAAACTGTGAATCTTAAGTCTAGCAACAAGCACATCAATAGTGAAGAGAAAATGTTAGCCTAATGCATATAAAGTAACTGAAAACAATGACAATGAAATGGATGAAACCTATTTTTTACGGGCTAGATAGTTTGCCATTGACCAAAAATCTCCTGCCCTTCCACATGGACTAAATTATATAACACTGAGGCCTGTTAGGTAGGATGGCTTTCAGAAACAGACTGTGGATTTGCACCATGTTTATATTCCAAATTATTCCAAATGTACAGGTGTATGAAAATTAAAGGAACAGTTCAAAGAATCAATTCACAGCAAAGCAAGCCTAACCTTTATATGCACAAGTCTGTCTTTCATAACGAGTGTACTGAATATACACTATTAATCAGCAGCATATTTTATAAAGTATAATTTTACTGAAATTTTAATAGTATCACAAATGTGAGCAAGTGCTTCCACTCACCTTTTAAATGTTATTGTTCTGAAAAATGTATACAAAGAACTGTGCTTTGTTTACGTAAGTCTAGTGAAGTAAATAAGTAAACTAGTTAGTGAATTAGTCTGTCTCCCACATGAAAACCTTAAGGGTTGTAAAATTCTGTATGTCATACTCTACAGAACATGCACAGAACAGAATTCCCAATTTTATGTCGTATTGATGTTACTTTCTAATTTTTAAGTGTTCTGCATTAATACAGATTTTCTAATACAGTCCATTGTGATAGTTTCAAAACAGTATTAGAAAACACAAAATAATGTGTCATCGAAGTATGTATTTTTCTTTATTGTATAGTTATTATAGTATTAAACATATCCGTGTTACTAAATAGTCTCATAATAGCCATTGTTTAATATGTACAATTAGCTGAGAAGTAGGAAGTCTGTTTTCCTGCATTTCTTGTAAATATCTATTTGTTAATTGGAGGATTAGATATAGGGTATGCTTCCAAAACTTGTCAATGTATTTGAGGTGCTAGAGCATTTTCACCTTAATACTCCGAAACAGTCAGACATTTGTAGTTCTGCCTGTTTCTCCAAATAACATCAGACTTACAGTGCTGTTACTGGTATGTTTTTATCATATTACTACAGTCTATATTTTATGAGCCATTGGGATTTCTGATTCAGTGATTTTTTAGCAACACTCTGTTCCAATTTATCATTAACATATCATAAATTCCTCAGGCATTCTAAACTGGGCTTAAACTAGGAGCTCTGTTATTACTAACTGGATCCAACTCTATCCGATTTTTTAAAATATTTTTTTAAATATCTTCCCCTGGGATTATTCTTCAACTGTATATATACTAGAGTCTTTAAAAAGACTACTCAGAATGTAGTGACGTATATTTCCAGTGGTAAAAAAAATGCATATCTCTGTTTCAGAATAAGTAAGAATGTATACGCTTGTTGGTGTTTCATTTGATTTGCATTTTAAAGGAATTTAAAGTACAATTCATTTTAAGGTACAAGTTATGTTAAGTTTTACTAGGTGGCTAAATGGATCGGTAAAGTGACACTAAGTGGCACATAGTCACATAATTTTCAAATGCCATAGAAACACACTGTGGATTATATAATAGTTTATTGTTCACCATTTTTTATGATATGTTTGCAAAGTTGTATTGTTCAGTGTTATGATGCTCCATACTGGCGTAAGAGAAATGTTCGACTAGTTGCGTTTCTTAACACAACAACACTGCATTCTGTCTATAGAGTACACTGACACTGTGATGATTGGCTTCAATCATATCAGCAGTTTAAAATGACTGTTATAAATAATGTAACTTGCCATGTGACTACTTTAGTAATGGCCTCGTGAAGTTGACTTACCAAAAATGCACATAGAAAGGGACATAAATGCTATTTATGATATAATTTATAAACTATGATTCAGAGTTACAGTATCACCATCTTTTTGTTAAGGTTGGGTAAAAAACTTACAAAACGTATAAATGGCCTCCCATTCTACACCACCCAATGTGGTTAAATGCAGTGTGATAAGACAAAGTGTATTTCGGATTTCTTCAAAAACTGCAGTTTTACTTTGCTACAGGTATGGTTTCTGCTCTACATAAAATTAAATAAAAACAGTAGCAGTAGAATACTGTTTAAGCTGCCTGAAAAAGTACTTTGGATTAAATACTGCAATGTGGTGGTTATGATCTGAAGCTCACTGTGATGATATTTTTAAAACTGATGATGACTTAGAAATTTAGAAGTGAATATGTGATCTAGGAAAGTCAGTCCAAGTTTTGTTCTATTTTTCTACTCAGTATTAATATCACTCACTTGTTTTGAGTTCATGCTAAACAGAATACAGTTCACCATAATTCAAATGCTTAGTCTTAAGTAACACATTTCTTATATTAATTTTCTAGGATGATTTATATCCTTTTAAATGAATTCACAGACACTAAGTACTGATACAGTATTAATGTAGAGCTCATCACCTGAATTTTTTAATGTTCTGCTTGGATCTTTTTATTCCAGTTGCTGTTTTACAGATACCACTTATATAATCAAATGGTGTAGTGTTGAAGTGGCATATGATTGTTGCAAAATTAAATGTTACTGCAGTTAAGCAAAATTGTCTTATAATATACCTACATTTATACAATCTGTACAATTTTCTTTTTCTATAATAAAATAAAATGAAACATCGGTCTTTTATCTAATTTTGTAACTAAAATTATTTTCCAGATATTAATGTCCAATCAGTTAACTCAGTTCCAACTCGGAGCTGATTTGTAAATGCTGCACTTCTAAGTCAAATTCAAATTAAAATAGCTGATTAATAGCAAAGCTGACTACAGCATCTTGCAATACACACAAGAAAAGCAAACACTTCAACTACACTAACAACACTTACAGCAAAATCTAATGTGTTGATTGTATCAATTATATTACTGTTGCTTCAGCTTTGAATTTTCAAGCATTAGCTCATCAGATTTGCTTGATCAAAAATGCAATTAAAAATATAGTAGTAAACCTTTAAATCCTCCGCATCTTGACTAATGCTTCAAACATCCATTCCACAGATGACTCTGGAATAAGGAACATCTGCTTGTTACATATTAATAATTGATTTCAAGTGATGTTACATATTAATAATTGATTTCAAGTAAGTCAGTTATATAGAGCTGCAGTTTCATTAAACTATGATAACTGTGATTTTGTCAATATTAACAACTAACACTACCAGTAATAAAAAGTAACAGATGTTCAATGAGAGAGTGTGTGTGTGTGTGTGTGTGTGTGTGTGTGTGTGTGTGTGTGTGTGTGTGTGTGTGTGTGTGTGTGTGTGTGTGTGTACATGCTTGCACATTATATCTATCTATCTATCTATCTATCTATCTATCTATCTATCTATCTATCTATCTATCTGTCATTATATTCAGATTATTGGCAGCTACTTTCATGGACCCATGCTATAGCTTCACAAAAAAGATCAACTTCTGTCTTATCACAACACAGAAAAGAGTTTTAATATGAGTCCTGCAGTTTGGTGTACAAAACATTTTCCTGTTTCTGTAATAAAAATGGGAGTTGATCAGCATGATTTAAGAAATATAGTATCAACAACTGTGATGGTCAGTGAAAGTGACAGAAGCCATAAATATATATATATATAGATAGGGTCTATATTAGATGAATGAAAGTTCATCTTATCAAACGCTCACATGAGCGAATATCCAGGTACTCGAAACTGCAATTGTGGGGGGGTTGTGCCCCCACACACCCCCAGCTATATATTCCAACTCCAAAATCACACTACAGTGAGGAAAGGGCAAATATTCCCATTTTCACTGTACCGCGATCTCACAATTGCGGTTTCGAGTTCCGCAATATTCGCTCATGTGAGCGTTCGCTAAGATGAACTTTCGTTCATCGTGTGTATGTGTATATATATATATATATATATATATATATATATATATATATATATATATATATATATATACACACAAGGGTGCCCGCAGGCAGGTGCAAGGGGGTGCACTTGCACCCCTCTGGAACCTGCTGGCCGAGAAATTTTAACTTAAAATAAAAGTTTTTTTTTTTAAAAGGGTGTTCCTCTTTAAGAACGCCCTTTGCATCACGTCCAGTCGCACCGAAGCAACAGGTGTTTGCGACCTGTTTTCGTCTTCTGTGTCTGTGCGACCAATAGTTTACGTCTTCGTCCTTCGCACCTACTGGAAATTTGAATTCTGGAGGACGTTTGGACTGTGGACGAATGTGGAAGTGAGTAGCATGGAAAATTATTTATGTAACTGTGGCTTTACAGGTGCCTAGAGCTCGGAAAGGGAGTATGGGATGTTTTTTTTTTTAACAAGTGACTTGGTTTATTTACCTGTTCTGCCCCAGATGACTCATCTGAGATGAGATAATCGAGAGTTCTCCAGCAGCTTTGTTTTCATCTAGCTTTATATGAGAAACTGCCTTGTATCCCTAAGTCTGCTTTCAGGAGCCATCTTGTTTTCGCTTTGGTAGCCAAACAGAAGTGTTTGTGTACTGTACTTAATATGTGTTTTCCTTAATGTGGATGAGAAAGAACAAGATGCAACTGGCATCACTGGAAAACAGCAAGGCATAATTTTGAAGCTCAGATTAAAAAAATATTTAACATGGAGTTAAAAGCTTTCAATTTATGAAAGCAAACACATTTGAAAATGTCAGTTTTTTTATCAGTTATTTTAAAGTGATTATTTATATTAACTGTATAGCATAGGGTTGAATGGTCCATTACATTTTACAGAAATTAAGCCTTCGGCTTGTGCCCTTTCAAGTATGAGTAGAGAGGCTGAATCTACCTGTCTATACTCCTGCTAGCATAGAATCCGTTAGAAAACTGGTAAAAAGGTAGATACTTGGCTTCATCAAAAGAAAATATAATTTTTGCAAACAGTAAAAGAAGAGTGTTTTTCAGGTTTTACAGTTAGTGCCTGAAGGACTAAGTATAATCTGGTCATATTATTTGCAGAGTATGCATTGCAGTTGTTAGTCATCTCTGCGTTGGAGTCTGTAAAGTATATAGAATGCTATATGTTTTGTTTTCAGTGTGGGTGTGTTTTAAATAAAAGGCCTGTTATTACACAAGTTTAATTGTACTCTTTGAAGTAAATGTAGGGTTTTTGTAAGATGGTCAGTGTAGGGTTTTTGTAAGATGGTCAGTGTTTTTAATAGAGTTGTGACTTCAGATGGTCTATTGTGATCAGCGTACTACCGCAGTAAATAAACTAAATAAATAAATGGTGCTTGCTGCTAGATGGTTTCTTGCTAACAAAGAAAAAAAAATTAAATTGGTATACAGTACATCTTGCTGAGGACAGGAACTTGGAACACACACAGAAATGGTACACAGAAACACACAGAATACACTGCACTAATATTGCACACGTAGCCACACACACAAAATGGTGGAACTTGGAGTTTTCCTAACCTTGTGATTTTGCAGTACCTGGCTTCTAATAGCTCATCAGTTGATTCCCAGTTCTTAAAGTATCTTATTTTTTTAATTAATGTTAATAAAACAGTAGCGATTCCCAGTTCTTAAAGCATCTTATTTTTTTAATTAATGTTAATCAAACATGGATTGTATATTTTTCTATGTATGTATGCATTTATATAAATATTTACATAAATAGAAGTTTGTTCGTAGTCTGTACTAGGCTAATTGCCCTGGAGCCTTAACAAGCCTAGCCCTAAAACTTTGCCCTGGCACCATGTCACTTGAAGTTAGTTCAAAGTGTCTCTGTCCAGTAGGGCAACTGGAGTGATCCCTGGGGTAAACTTTCTGTTACCAATCCTCTCATCAAGATTTCTCTTGAAGAGGGCCAGCGAGAAGCTCTGCTTGACATGAATGGGAGGCTTATTCCTGACTATGGGCAGCCTTTGGGAGATGAACCTGTCCCTCCAGCATGTTCTGTTGATTGTGGTAATGAGGTTGTGATCTCTGGAGCGTGTGGCATGAGGGGATTGGGATTTCTTTAGGTGTAGCATTTCAAGAAGGGCTGGGTCAGACATGGCCTTGTATGTCAAGCAGAGGTCACCTCTAAGTAGATGATAAGAGACTGAGAATAGCTAAAGTTTCTTCAGTCTGTCCATGTAGGACATGTTTTTGAGGCCCTGGATCCTTTTTGTGAGGTACTTTTGTGGTCTCTCCAGCTGTTGCAGGTGTCTGGTCTATGTGGTAATTCGTGGGAGCTGAGTTTTTACCAAAGGGAAGGATAAAACATTTTTTGGCATTAAGCTTAGTTTCATAGTTTCATAGTTTCATAGTTTCATAGTATAGTACTAGGCTATCTGCCCTGGGGCATTTGTAAGCCTAGCCATAATGATGTGGCTTTTGCCACCCCATGAAATGGTACAAAAAATGTACAGAATAAATTTAGAATACTGTGCCTCTGTCTAGTAGTGACACAATGAAGGTCCTCTTATATAATAGAATTAGTTTACTGTGCCCCTGTCTAGCAGTGACACAAATGTGACCCCTGGGGTAAACTTACGATCTCCCATCCACTCATCAAGATTTCTCTTGAAGAGAGTCAGTGAGGGGCTCTGCCTAATACGAACTGGGATCTTGTTCCAAAGCATGAGAAGCCTCTGGATTATGAATCTATCCCTCCAGCATGTCCTATTCATACTTGTGCCAAGGTATAAGTCTTTAGCTCTCGTGGTCCTGATGGATTTGGATTTTTTGAGGTGGAGCATGTCCATCAGATCCTGATTGGACATGGCCTTGTACGTCAGGCAGAGATCATCTCTGAGCAGGCGGTATGCTACTGAATAGAGCTGAAGTTTCTTTAGTCTGGCAGAATAAGACATATGTTGGAGACCCTTTATCCTCTTGGTGAGGTAGCTGTTGCAAATGCCAGGTGAGGTACATACCAAATGGGGCATTGTACTCAATCATGGGTCTGATGAGGGAGGAATATAGGGGTACAATGACATCCTTGGATCTGGATGTGAATCCCTTCATGATGAGGTGTGCAAGGTAGAATGTTTTTCTAACCACTTTGGCAACGTGGGTGTCAAATGAGAGGTCGCTGTCGACTTGGGTCCCTAGGTCTCTGATTACTTTTTCGGTACTCAGTGGGTTGCTTTCTATGTGATAATTTGTGGGTACTTTGTTTTTCCCAAAGGGGATGACTATACATTTTTTGGCATTTAGTTTAAGGCCGTGACTCCGGCACCAGTTGTCCGTTTCTGTGAGGCCTTTTTGTAGGATGTATGTGTCCGCTGGTGTATCGACTATGGCGCCTAGTTTGCAGTCATCTGTGAACTTTGTCAGCCACAGCCCTCCCATGTTTGCTTTAACATCTGAGAAATAAATGCCGAACAAGAGGGGTCCCAGGACAGATCCCTGTGGGACACCACTTGTGACTGGCTTTGAGTCTGACATTGCTCCAGCGATTTTAACTTGATGGGTTCTGTCCTTTAGCCAGTTTGCAACCCATCTAGTGACATAAGGGTTTATGTTTAAGCTGTTGAGCTTATCTATGATGCCTGAGTGGGGTATTGTGTCAAAGGCCTTAGCCAAGTCCAGGTATGCTGTATGGACTGCTTTGCCCTCATCAATGGCTCTAGTGACTGTTTCGAAAAAGTCAACCTGGTTCAAAAGGCAGGATCTGCCCTTTACAAAGCCGAACTGGGTGGGGTCAAGTGTCTGTAGGTCCCCTATGTCTCTGTTTATGAGTTCCATAATGATTCTTTCCATAGCTTTGCAGACCAGGCTGGTTAAGCTTATGGGGCGGTAGTTTCCAGGGTCTGTAGAGGCACCCCCTTGTGGAGTGGGACCACTGTTGCTGTACGCCAGTGTTCAGGTACATATCCCGAAGTAAGGCTAAGGTTAAATAGCATTTTTATGTGTGGGTTTAGCTCCTCTTGGAGTTCACGTAACATGCAACCCGGGATACCGTCAGGTCCCATTGATGCTGTGTTTTTAGCTTTGTTTAGGGTGATTCTCACTTGGACATCTGAGATGACAGGGAGATTACATTCAGCTGGGATAAGTATTTCTTCTTTTGGGGGTGAGGGAGGGGAGAAATTTGCACTGAACCTGTCAGCCAGAATGTTGGCAATATCTGTGGGTTCAGTGTATTTTTTGTTGTTGTGAACCAACTCTGAGCATATCTGAGGGTTTCCTCCCAGGTTTCTAACATAGCTGAAGAAGGCTTTGTGGTTATCTTTAGTGTCCTTAGCGATTTTTCTCTCAAAGTTGGCCTTGGATGTTTTTATGAGAGAACGTAGTTTTCTGCTAATGTTGATCAGAGATGTCTTCCCTTCATGGGATTTTGCTCTGACGTGCAGTAGCTTTCTTCTTTGTTATACAATTTGTTTATGGCTGAGGTCCACCAGACAGGACGCTTGCCTTTGGTGGAGAGGGACTTGGATTTATTTGGGATTGCATGATCCATGCATTCTTGGAGATGTCCATAGAAAGCATTTGTGAAGGATTCGCAATTGTGGGATGTGGTATCCACTGGCACAGTGGGCTTAAAGGATACCATCTCAGTCTTAAGAAGAGTGAAGTCTGCTTTTGAGAAGTTTTTCACTGTGGTCTTTTGTGCTGGGGTGGAGGTGGGATATGTATATCCAGGGTGATTAGTTTGTGGTCAGATCTCACTAGTGAGGGGTATACTTCCAGTGTGGAGCATTTTGTCCCCATGTTTGTGATGATCAGGTCTAGTATATTATCTCCCCTAGTGGGAGAGGTGACTAGTTGTTCCAATGCATTTGAATTTATGAATTCCAGGAACCTTTGGGCTAGGGTATTAGGGCTAGAATAATGTACCCAATCTATGTTTGGGTAGTTGAAGTCTCCCAGTATGATGGTATTTTGTGATACATTCATATCCTCCAATGTCTTCAGGAAGGCTGAGTGGGGTTTTTGAGATTGGGAGGGTGGTCTGTAACATGCTACCAATTGTATAGCAGTTTTGCCTATGGTTAGTTGCACCTGTATGGTCTCTGATGCTTCATGTGTTGCTACTAACCTGGAGGTGTGGGTGTCCTTGATGAATATGGACACTCCCCCTCCCTTTGTGGCTTGGCTCGGGTTTTGGGGCCGAAAAGCATGATACGAGGTATAGCCTGGTAGTGCTGGGGTGCTCTCAGGAGCCTTGAACCAGGTTTCAGTTACTGCACAGACATCGATGTTCTCCATGCTGAGGAGTGCATCAAGTGCCTGCATCTTGAGATTTAGACTTCTGGCATTGAGCAGCATTACCCTTAGTTTTTCCATTTTGTTTTCTAAGGAGGTGGGTTTGTCTTTTGAGCCTTGTCTAAAAAAGGCACTATGGGGGTGGCAAGAGCCTTAGCCAATATCTGGAAGCCCAGTGGTGACAGGTGTAAGCCATCCTCATGGCAGCGTGGCTTGTCCAACATGTCATCCCAGGCAGACAGACATTGGATCCCCTTAGAATGACACCAGTACTTGAGCCAATTATTAAAGCTGATCATCTTGTCTTTGTATTGTGGTATCATTCTTGGTGAGGGCAAGATGCTTCTCAGGGTCAGGGTCATACCAGCCTGGGCTACATAATCGGAGAGCTCCTCTATGTCTCTTTTCATGTAGTCCAGGGAGGTACATCTCAGGTCATTCACACCAGCATGGACAATGACGGAGTCATATTTGTACTTGCTTTGGAGTGACTTGAGTGCGTGTGTTATGTGGCGGATCCTAGCTCCCAATAGACAGCTCACAGACACCCTCTCCTTGTTTAGCCTGGTCAGCGGGACATCAGTGTGTCTGTCTATAGAGTCACCTATTACTAGTGTATCAGGCATGGTGTTTGGCATTAAGGGCTGTGATTGGTTGACATACTGATTTATTGAAGTATGTGTTGCATGTGTTTTGTTTTGAGGTGGTGGATTTTTGGATGTCTGCTTTGGGAGCCTCTGTTGTTTTGGTAAGTTTTTTATTAGAGCCTCCGAGTATGTCTTTGTGTTTTTATGTGTTTGGTTTGCAGTTGTGGTAGGTCTATGTGGGACTGGGATTGTTGTGTGTGTGGTTACCATCTCCTCCTAACTAGTCATGCCAGCCCTGAGTTGAGAGAGTTCAGCCTCCAGTTTGGCTATATAGTTGCATCTCTCACATGTATTTGTGTTTGTTGGGAGGAGGAGAGGGTTGTCTGTGTACATGAGATAATTGTAGCATTGTCTCAAGATACCCAGATTGACCAGCTGAACTGGAGAGGACGCCAGTAATCTACCACTCGACATACTAGAACAGTATAAGGGAGTGCTGTACCTTTAAGGGAAGTGGATATTCACAGGGGTGGTAAGTAGATGTAGTGCTTTACTTAGTACAAGAGTGCTTACTTAGTAGAGAAGTATTGAGAACAAGTGCTAGGCTTATAATACAGTGAGTAGTCTGATTATACTAAGAGTAGAGCTTCCTTAAGGGAAAATTTGAAGAGCAGACCTGGCGGAGCCAGAAGAACTTTAACCTTGTTTAACCGGCGCTGTGGTTTTTGTAAGGCCATGGTTCCAGCACCGGCCTTTGGTCTCAGAGAGGCCCTTTTGTAGGATGTCTGCATCACTTGGGGAGTTGATAACAACTCCTAGCTTGCAGCCCTCAGTGAACTTGGTCAGCCAGAGTGTCTCTGTGTTGGCCTGGACCTCTAAGAAGTAGATGCCAAACAGGAGGGGGGCCAGGACCGAGCCCTGTGGGATTCCACTCGTGACTGTCCAACAGTCTGACTTGGAGTCTGCAACTTTCACTCTGTGGGTCCTGTCCATGAGCCAATTTACAACCCACCTAGTGCTATATAGATTGATGTCTAGTTTGGTGAGTTTATCAATGATACCCGAATGGGGGAATGGTATCAAAGACTTGGCCAGGTCGAAGTAGGCTGTACAGGTATGTGCGTGTGTGTTTAAAAGTTTAAGAGATGTGTGTGTGTGTGTGTGTGTGTGTGTGTGTGTGTGTGTGTGTGTGTGTGTGTTTGTGTAAGAAATAGGTAGTGTGTGTGTGTGTGTGTGTGTGTGTGTGTGTGTGTGTGTGTGTGTGTGTGTGTGTGTGTGTGTATGTGTGTGCATGTCTGTGTATAGAGAGAAAGAGAGAGACAGAGATAATACTATCTTGTCTAATTTTGTTGCCTAACAGTCAACTAGTTAAGGAAAAGATATCCTATAACTGTGACTTTGTCTCCTAGTTGTATGAAGTTAGAAGTACCTGATTTATCAACACAAGATGAGAGCACCAAACTGGCAATATCGAACCTCAGTGCACTCTCAAATTCATTGTTTATTCTTTGCCTTAAATTACTTCTCATGTATAATTTGTGCTTTTTCTCTCAATACTTGTTGACAAGTAAAGAGAAAGAATTACTTTTTGGGACAAGTTGCGATGATTGCTGCCTTTGCTGGCTGGGTTCTTCTTGCCTGCTGTGCTCTGCTTCCTTGGTCAATGAAGGTGTGAAGAGAATCAGTATTTTGCTTCCGTGACTTGCCTGCAGGGCTGCTTGTTGATCAGTATATGATTTTCACCCAGACTATAACATCATTTTGCAAATTAATGTTTGTATCAAGTGACACCTAATGCTCCTTACCTTACAGGCACAGATTACTGACAAAAATTGTGATGTAATAGTGTATAGGTATAAATCATGATCTACAAAGATCCTGCTATGACCTAGCTTTAATACAATGCCCAATTTCTAGTTCATCACAAGTATTTCTTCCCTGAGTTAAAGGTTTCCAGACAGACAATAACAGCATGAGGGATTTTTAATTGACAGATCAGGTCCTCCATGGTGATGTGTGCGTCTTGTGTATCTTAATCTTCTCTAGGGGATACCGGTCTACATGGAGTACTGCTGCTGTGTGAACTGAAAGTAATTCTCCTGATATGAGCATCTCAGACACTCTATGAAGCACAGGTTTTTATACCTTGCTCAGTCTTCCATCTTCATTAATCTATGTTCAACAAAACTACTTCAGATTAGTGATTCATATTCTCTCTGTATCCGTATGCCCATAATCATTTTGCCCATATAGTCTTGTTTATCCTTAGTGGCTTCTGTGATTTCTTTTAATATTAAATGTAGAAAGGCTTGATTAGAGTGTCTGTTTTCTTCCACCTCCACATTACTGGACATTGTGACTGACAGGGGACACCAGATAGTATGCTTCTCTGCTGCTGGGTCACTATTTTCTTGATATTTACTCTTTTTTTTTTGTTTGTTTGTTTTTGTCTTTTTTTCATATGTCCACTTGCAATATGCTTCTCATTGATCCTGAAACTGTTTTTTAGTGGAAGATACTTTGAAAACTGTTTCCATTTCAAACCTTGGAACTGGAGCAGAGGATTCAGCTGCTTAGCTATGAGTCTGCATACTGGAAACATCAGGTAGAAATACCTTTTGCTATAAGCTGTGCAAGGCAAAAGGATTTCCTAATCATGGAAACATGATGGCCAAACTTAAGGGGCTGTGCACCTAAGTGCCCATGTTTTCATGCCCTTTGCATTTTTAAGTGGTGGTTTACCTCTGCTGTAGACTGGAGTTATGGGGTGCTTGTTAAATGCTGTAATGCTGTGCTTTTTGGAGTTGAACTTGAACCGATATTTAGTGCACCAGCTATTAAGAAGTGTTAGCTCTTTCTTGAGTGCATTATGTCAGAGGTTAACTTGGCAATGGCTCCCAGCTTACAATCATATGTGAAATTTGTTAACCAAAGGTCCTCATTTAATGAGTGGAGATCTGAGAAGTAGATGATGAATTGCATGATTTCCAGCACAGATCCTTGCAGAAGCCCACTGGATACCTTAATGTTCTCAGAGGATGCACCCCAACTCTAATTCTGGGAGTCTTGTTTCTAAACCGGTTGGCAATCCACCTAACCTCATATGCGTCAATTTGGAGCTCCTTCAACTTGCTTATTCTATTTGCATGCTGTATGATATCAAATTACTTGGCAAAGTGAAGGCACTCTGTGTGGACAGCTTGTCCACAATCTATAGACTGAGTAATCCTACCAAAGATGTTTGCAAGATTCATTAGCCAGGGTCTACCCTTGACAAAGTCAGACTGGTAGGGATTATGTCTGGTAAGAGTTTTGACATCATAATTAATTAGATTAGTTATGATACATTCCATGCCTTTGCATACAAGACTCTTTAGGATGTGACAAGTTATGGGCAGTTTACAAATCATAAAACATTATCTTCTTCCCCTGCCTTACTGTATTTTTATTTAATTTTTTTATCAGTTAACATTAAGTAATGTGCATTCAGTTACAAAATAGTATAATAAATTCACAGAGAGTGATCAGGAAAGAGTTAATTATCTGTTAATGAGTATGAAAAGACATAGTTATGCGTTAATGATTTGAAATTTTGATTTTACAGGATTCAGTCTTATAAACTAGTAAGCCAAATATTGCTATAGTAGAGTTTATCCAGTGTTATAGATTATTTATCTGTTAACTGTTTTAACTATTACCTGGAACTCTTGAATGGCCAGACAAAGAAGGGAAGAATGCAGGCAGGTTATCTGCACAGAGAAGTAGTAATCCAGATTTTGCCTCATATTTTCAGATTGTTTCTCATAAATTTGTATTTTTTCTGGCAAATCATTGAAGACTGAAGTTGAGTTTTAAACTTCATATCCTCAGAAAATGCATACTAACGCAAATATTGTTCTATCCACTTTCTAAGGAGGTTGGGGAATGTATGTGTGTGTCATACCTCTCAACTGTATAGATTTTCACAGAGGCTGAGGTATGTGTGTGTGAGAGAGAGTGAAATGCCCTATTTAGAGTTAGCAGGTGGAATTAATTTCAAGGAATTGTGAGCTTCAAGGGAAGAGACGTTTACTACTGCTCATGCTAAGTCTGCTTAAAATGTGCAAATGTTTTGTTTAGCAAATGTATCACTACTGTGGTGTAGAATTTCAAAACAGTCTTAGTAGCACAGCAGGTAGCATACTTGCATCTTGATGTAGAGGGCTATAGGTTCTACTCTCAGCGCATGTAGATTTGTATTTTAAGGGGGTGGTGTGCTGCAATCCTAAGTATGTCCTCCTTTGGATGAGATGCCTAGTAACTATGAACCTGTGTTTCCACTTGCCACTTATTCCTATTGCAGTATACAAGCTTAGCATTTTTTTTAAATGTAACATAGGCAATTTATTGTTTAAGGGCAGCAGGCACTGAATTTGTAGATGAAACACTGAAATATAAAGTTGTTTTCTAGCAACAATCTCTCCATTTGTTTCAGATCTCTTTAATGTGAAATTATTCAGATGACTTACCTCTGTAGAGATTGTGCATATTGACTTATATTGGTGAATTGTAATGATAGATGTTTAAGTGGCCTTTTATGGTTGAAGTGTTCTGAATTGGGCAATTTGTCATTATTGGTTCATATGTTTTGTTTCATTGCTTACTGGAAAAAATGTTCAAAACTATAAAACACACTCTAAGTGGTGCTGTATTAACAAGGGATATAATTAAATTATTATATATTATAATTAATGCAATCAGGAAGGTTAATCAAAGCAGTTATGCATGGTTCTGAAATGTGTGCAAGGGAACTATGATTTGAAAACAGTCCAAAGGTAAACTTAACCTGCCACTGGCCAGATGCATTTTCTTTGAATGTGGGTTTCAATGCTGTTTCAGTGAATGCGAGTTTCAAAGGTAGAGAAGTTTTAATGCTAAGGGCAGGATTCACAAAACCTCTATGTAAGAGTTAATATGTCTTACATGGAGGCTGCAGTCTAACGGTATGATGTCAGCATGCCATGCATATGCATGAGGGCATGCTGAATCACACCCTAGGCTAACACGGTCTGTGTAGGACAGTAGGGGGTGTGTTCGAATGCCGAGTTCTGCAAAGGGACACGCCCCCAGAAGAGTCAGAGTCCTGAAAGTAAACTCCCATGAGCGAGTCCGCGGAAATGTCAAGGAACACAACACCACACATGCCCCCACAGACTATAAACCCAACTGTAATGTAAAACGTAAAAATAGCAGTTTAATTTTTCTTTATAATTTCCAAAATGTTTGCCCATAGTTGCGCTCGTTTGCACGGGTATGCTCTCCACTCAGTCACAGTTAGCAGTCATCGAAAAGCATATAAGATCTAAATATGCAAATTAAGCCAAGTAGCAATAGCGTAGCGGTAGAGACGTTGGCCAAAGAGGTGGTAGTCACGGTTCGAGCCCCCACAACATCATTTTCCATTTTTATTTAAATAAGCATGAAACAATCCCGGCATATATATATATATATATATATATATATATATATATATATATATATATATATATATATATATATATATAAAACTATAATTTAAGTAAAATGTAATGAAATGGGCCATGTATTTTTGAAGAAATCCGACATAATAAAATATAAAAAAAGGATCAGAATTGCTCATAGCTTAGCAAGGCTTTAGCAAGCTGAATATGGGTGCCCGTAGGTGAGCAGCGCTTTAACAAGCGTAATATGAGTGCCCGCAGGTGAGCAGCGGTTTAACAGGTATAATATGAGTGTCCGGAGTTGAGCAGCACCTTACCATGCTTAAAATGAGTGCCTGTAACTCAGCAGTGTGTCACACAGCGTAATATGAGTGTTCATAGCCAAATAACACGTTACCCAGTGTAAACCGTTTGCGTGGAGCTGCGCAACACGCCAACCGGCTTACCGGCAGGCAACATTGAGCAAGCTGTATCAAAACTGCCTTTACACAGACACACCTCCTAGCCTGTCTAGACAGTAGTAAAAACAAAAAAAAGCAATGCCCAGGCTCGAACCCAGGAAACTGTGCACCATAGTCAAAGTGCTGAACCACTAAGCCATGACAGTTGCATTGAGAAATGCAGTATTAGCATATATATAGGAATGAATGGAAATAGAAGCATGACAAAGCAGGTTTTCCTAAGCTGCTAAATATCCAAAATGGCCAATCACAGATAAGTGTGGGAAAATGGGCATATATAAGCCCCATAGGCGGGAATACACAGCATAACTGATTGTGGTACCCATTTGCAGTCAGGATGGCAGGTGCAGGAGAGGGAAGTCGCTTTAGAGCACAGAGGTGGGGTGTTGAGGAGTCCAAATATATGGTTTGGCTCATAGTCCATGATCATGAGGCTCAACTCATGTAGGGCCAGGTCCACTGGGGTGCATACAAGGCAGAGGCATGGAACCAGTTGGCACATGATCTCACCAGTGCCACAGGCATACCAAGGACTGGTGAACAGGTCCGTCACCACCATGCAGACCTGAAGAGATGTAAGCAGGACCAACTGAACCGTTGGATCCAGGTGGCCCGGTAAATGCCCAACGCCCCACTACTGAGTAAGTATCCATGTAATTAAGTATGTAAGAAATTATCCTAGCTTATATTATGGAGATGTATGTTCCAATATTACTTCATTTATATTACAGCTGCAGGTGTCCGTTCCATGAATCAGTGAGCCTATGCTGATAGGCTGGTGAGGTTGTGCCACCAGGCAGGTTAGTAATTATTTTGCTGGAATTGTTATAGAATATAAGTGAGACAGCTTGTAAAAGAGTTCAGTGTTGTTACATATTAATAAAGTTCAAATAAGCCTAGAAGAAAGATTCTGCTAGTACTGTAAGATTAGATAAGTGATGCAGCCTGTAATCCAGAAATAAACATTAAACAAGTCTGAAATAGAGTTTCCACCTGTATTGTAATATCAGATAACTGCTTCACCCTGAAAATGGTTGGTAATCAATCTACAAAGGATAGACATGTGTCAAATATATCCCCTTTTAAAATCTGCCATATTAAATAAGTGAGTCTGTTGGAAAGGATTGTTGTAACCAAGTAAGAAATGTTAATAATGCCTAGAATTAAGTACCATCTTGAATTGTAAAAATAAAACAAGTGAGAGTGTGAGAAAGAGGGTATGAATCGACCAAGAAAGTTGTAATAAGTCTGGAATAAAGTTATACTGCAGTCAGTACATAATGAAATGAATGAGACAGCCACAACCAAAGAGTGAAATGGGTGTAATAAAGTACTGAACCTGGAATGTGTATGTCCCACAATTTGGATATGGTGCTGTACCTTTGCAATATGGAGATAGTATGGTTGTATGAAATACTGAACATCCACAGTTGTCTAGAGCCATATAAATCAAATGTAGCAGGATGCTGTACCTGAACACAGCCAGATATGAACATGTATGAATAAAAGCAGTAACATTCCCATCACCAACATTCCTAAGGTTAAATATAGGAAACTGTGCAAAGACATGTAGGGGATATATATCTGCAGCTACTAGGAATGTACAGCATATGTATAGGTAGTTTAAGTTGTTAATGTAATATTTCTTCACCCTACCCCATTTTCACAAATGATGCCATTCCACACCAAACTGGGTATGTGTATACACAATTAATTCCCATGGACATTTTTCCTGTTGGTTCATACATATCTGCATGTACGTTGATGCATGTGCCCTGTTCACATATCCAAACCTGATGGCCTGTTGCCATCAATCAACTGTGCATGCTGTTGGATTGTGTACTGTTGTTCTAAATATGCATGTGTTATGCTTGCTGTTCAATGTTTGGAATTCATGGGTGTTTGGTTAAGGGGAATACTGATGCATGCTGTTACAACTAATTTTGAATGGTGTTTGTTACTAACCCAAAATGTCATAAAATACTGATAAACATAGGACAACAGGGAAGGCGGGTTCCAGCGGACCCACCTCTCCCACCTCAGCTGACGACTGCACCTGGCACCAGTGCTCAGGCCGGAACCTCCTCCGGTGGCCCTGTGCCACCTTCAGGTGGAAGCGCTGCAGGGGATGGGGCTCTTCCCCCCTCTGCAAGCGTGGCTGGAGGAGAACGTCCACTCACCCTCCATAGTGTCTGGTCTGTGGTGCGTAGTGAGATCAAGCATGCTGTACTTGATCCCCTACGCCAGCTTGAGGCGAGGGTGGCACAACTCACGGGTGTGCCTGCCTGTCCTATACAGCCCCCAGTACAGCCTCGTCCTGGGCAGTGAAGGCGCATTGGTAACTGCCCATGGGTGGGGATCTCAGTTCCACTGTTGCCATCTGTGGGCTCATGGGCTCGCAATATCTAAACATCCATCCCCATCAATTGTGTTTACCCCCCACATGTGTCATACTCCGCCCCTGTATGCGTCTTGTTTGTCTTGTCTGTTAACCTCCCCAACCTACCTCCCCACATATACCTACTTCCTGTACCTCACATTCCACTCTCACCTGAAAAAAAAAATAAAAAAAGGGCACTCTGTTCCCTCAAAAAAATTACGCCCCATACATAGCTGCCCATTTCGCAGACATGTCTGCTGGACATGTCAACTGATAATTAACATTGGCTGTACAACATATTTTGCTGTCCTCACCCCTCTCTCAGAGGTGGAAGGTTTCAAACTTCACACCAAATTTCACACATATTCACAGCTGTTGCTGGTAAAGAAATGGGCAGCTATGGGCCTTCCCTACATCCTTCCTGCACATCCCGAGCTCATTTTCCTACTGTCCTACCCTCTTTGTGCCCCCTTTTTCACCACTTTCCTATCTCCCCATTTTCTTTTCTTTAAAAGAAATTAGCGTGGGTGTTAGCGAGAGTAAGCACTTTTAAGCAGTAGTCAGTGGGTGTGCGCTTGTGTGCACTTAGCTAAGCGACTGTGGGCATGCGTGAGCATCACGCAAACCAGCGCAAACCCGCTTACAACTGCTTAAAAGTGTCTTAGCCACTCTGTATGACAAGGCCTGTAGTCTGCTCATCAGCAAAATAAAATTCCCCTGTCAGTCTTGAACACAGGACCTTGGAAACACTAGTCTGCAGGACTTACCACTAAGCCATAACTGATATACAAGAACTTGGTGCTGAAAGCAATATATCATGACATAGAAGGACTGAATGTAAAGGGAATATAGGAAGGCCATTACACAAAGCTTGTTTCCTGTATCTTTACTGGCAGTTCTTGTGGAATTGCATTACATTAGTGTGATAAGAGAAACAGCCATGCTAGGAGATAATAATGTTAGAGTAGCACCTTACAAACCACACACAGTATCAGAGCAGGATAAACACCACCATATTTGAATAGGTATGAGGCCAGACATTCCAACTGTGACTGATTTACAGAGATGTCCTTCATTTGTCAGAAAATGTTACCTGTGCCCCACTGACTCCCTGCGAAATGTACTAACAGTAGGCAGAAAGGTGGGGAATCCCACATAATGGTGACCATCAATAAGCTAAAGTACACACTACTTGCATGTCAGAAATGGTGTAGTAATACATATGCTCAAAATACCTCACAGTCACAACTGCAGAATATCTGAAATATATCACGGGTGTATCCCACTGATATGTACCGTTCCCTGAGGCTGCTCAAATATATACCTGAGAGTATCTGAGGCCTGCTAGTGTCAGAAACACACAGGCATATCAGCCTGTCTGCTGTTACACACTCTGCGAATAGCTGTAGAATTGCTACCACAATCACACCCTCATGTAGAAGTACAACCCAGAAATATCAAAGGATGTAGCCATCTAACAAACTAAGGACAGTATAGCAGTTTACAAGCACTGCATGTGCCTGATATTCATAACTGTTAGTACAAAGTACAAGGCCCTACTACTGCTCAGCAGCAAAATAAGATACTCTTGTAAGTGTCAAACCCCAGACCTTGGCCTCACCAGACTGCATGCAGTGTCACCAAACCATACCAAACATATAATAAATTGCTGTTGAAAGAAATATATCATGCATTACAAGAAGTGAATGTAAATGGAAAATAGGAAAGCCATAGCAACACATTCCAGTAAAGACAAATATCAGGCCTTCAAGGAGTGAATGTAAAGGCAAAATAGTGAAGCCATAGCAACACATTGCAAGAGCTACTGTTGTATACCAGTTAATCCATGAGTCCCACAGGAAAGTACATACTCCCATGTAAACAGTAATTAGCATTATTAGGTGTGAGTTAACATACACACTGAGAAGAATGAACTACAAGAAGCAACAGTCAGGTTTCAGTACAACATGCATTTCAGTGGCTACAACACAGCCTTAGATATGAGAGACATACCAACCTTTTGACTCACACAACAGAGTCCACAGCAAACCAGCATGGTCCCCACCTTGCTAAACTGAAAGGCCTACGCCTACCTAACCTAACATTTTATAGCACTGTCCTGAAATCACAGTGAGAACTGCAATTACCACACAGCAGGCTGCATGCAATTAGTAAATGCTGGCCAACAATTGGTGCAGAGGCCATCACATGCACATGTGCAGATACCTGCAAAAGCAGCCTGTACTGCCAGTCCACACATGCAATAATATCATTGCAGGCACTGGAGGGAGAGAGAGAGAAAGAGAGAGAGCCCCAAAAAAATAAATAAATAAATAAAAAAACAAGCCATCAAGCCATCAAGCCAGCAAGCCATCAAGCCATCAAGCCATCAAGCCAGCCAGCAAGCCAGCCATCCGAAAAAGCTGTCAGAAACAAAGGTAATGTAAACTACATAATCTAATAATCTACATACTGTGAACCCTCCATATGTGTTAGCAGTCTGTATCTATATATGTATATGAAGATGTACATAGGGCAAGGGACATACTGCAACTGTTAGTGAAGGCTGGACATACATATGTAGTTGAAGGTTGCTATGTGCACATATCAGTGTAGGTTGTAGTACAATGTACAATGTACAATGTAGGTTGTACAGCAATGGATGTTTAGAAGTATGTTAGTGTGTGTATGTGTATGTATGTATATATATATATATATATATATATATATATATATATATATATATATATATATATAAAAATATATATATATATATATATATATGTACAAAGATAGAGAGGTATGTATAAATAGATAGACATATATAGATAGATAGAATATGTATATACATATAGATGTAATAGACACATACATATATAGATATATATAGATACATATACAGACAGATATGAATGTCTATAGATATGTATGTATATGAATATATCTATATATATATATATATATATATATATATATATATATATATATATATATATATAGAGTGAGAGAGGCACATGGGGGCAGATGTACTGCAACAGGTGCCTGGTGACGAAGGCATGGACTGAACACCAGTGTGGATACTGGAGTACCATACCCCATTCCAAAACACTTTAACCACTAACTACCACATAGGTGGTTGCCTGCCTACTACTGGAGGTGTCAGAAGGGAACATGGGAAACAAGTGTACAATAGCCTCCCCTTTGATATTCACAGTGGCACACTAGTCTCGTAATCCCTGTACATGGTACGTGTCATCACAAATGGTGTGTCAGCTAGGGAATCGTAGGTCAGTGTACCCCTCTACACCTCACAATGTCCTACACGGTATGTACCTCCCATGACAACTACAGCAAGGGAAAATGCCACAGACATACGTAACAAAGAGTGATAATGCCTTCAAACACATTCCCTATGCAGAGTGACTGACAAAACCACAGATAGAGTGCCTTTCATACAACCTACACAGAGGTTACCACTGCTGGATATACAGAGTTATGTCACACCCATACCAGTTGTCCAACCGCCATGGTAACACCTCACAATCTGTCCAGCCTACATGACCTATGGCCCTCATCCTTGTCACCACAGTAAACAGCACATGCTGGAGGTACAGGCTCCTATCCACAAATAAGCCATACCCTGGACTAAACCACCCAGCATTAACAAGCAAGGCTCCTTATTAGTAGATGTCAGACATACCCCTGATGAATGTTATGGAGATAGGTAATATGCCGTATGAGCCACCTCTGTGTAACTGTTTGACAGGAGCAAGTACAATCACATTACATGTGTCCCAAGGGGCAAGGTAGCATAAGACTATGCTGCTGTAGGCCCTGGGCCAATAGCATAGTACCTACCTATGACACAATGCACACACACATGTACTCATTGCAATACCAACTATGTGAGGTGGAATGAGTGTGACACTGACTGTGTGCAAGGTCTGTAATGGTGTGATTGCTCAGCATGACTTTGTGTCTGTCATGGTAGTGTGTGTCCTCGGTGTGAGGCCAGAGAAGGATGTGTCAGTTATTGGGATACAAACATGCTACATTGCCATATGTTGTGCTGTAGTTCCCTGTGTATGACTGTGGTGTAGGTAGGGGTATGGCAGCAAAGACTAGGGTGGATTACCAGTGAAACTGTAAATGTGCATTGCATGCATTGCACGGGATGACAATATTCTCCATCCATTAGCTTGATACATACCCCCAGTGTGAGGTTGTGCATTGTACCGCAAACAGTGTGCCAAGTGCTGGTGTATACTAGTTTGTTGTATGGAGTGTGCCAGGCACTGTCACACAGTTGTTGGCTGAGCAGTGATATGTGGTAATTTACATGTGTATCCCCTGATAGACAGACAGATGCTATATATGGCAGTTCAGTGATATCAGTACAGTAGAGTATTACGTATGCCATATTACTTGCTCACATATTTTTCTTTTCCTTCCAGGGCAATGGTGCATCAGCACAACCCCTGTTAGTCAGCTGCAGAGGATGAGGAGATACACCGGAGCCTGGTGCGGGATTTTTCCACACTGTTTTCCAGGACCAACCAGAACCAGCAGGAGAGGGCTGCACTGTGGCAAGACCTTGTCCATCGGGTAAATGACATAGGCATGCATAACCGGACATATGAGCAGGTACGCCATCACTGCAGTGATTTAATTAGAAATGTCTGTCAGCGTGCGTCTGATATCCACAGACAACAGCTTGCCACAGGTGGTGGGGTACCTATCCACCCCCCCTCACCAGAGTGGAGGAGCTCCTCCTAAGTGTTGTGGCTCCAGGCCAACAACAACAACATCCACAGACATGTGTCATGATGGAGGCTGGAGCCACCCAGCATGTGGACATGGAGTGTGCAGGTAACATGCCATATCTGTAGTTGACTGTTCTCTGCACTGGCAGTTCATGCATGTGTGAGATGTGCACTGTGTGTGTAGCTGTTATCCTGCCTATTCTTGTGCAAGATTGATATTCTGAATATCATCAATACACCTGTGAAAGCCAACTGTTGTACTACTGTACTGTATCATACTCACAGTATCAATGGCACAGTTGTGGCCACTGACAATAACTCTCTTATTTGTGCAGGTCCCTCTGGAGTAACAGCAAGGCAGCCAATCCATGCTGGTGAGTGTGTAATAACAATACTATTAATACTGATAATAATATTGTGTGCGTCTTTCGGCTTTTCCCGGTTAGGGGTCGCCACAGCGGAACTCCGGTCCGCTAATGATTGGCAGTAGAGTTTTACATGCTGGCTTGCCGGGCCTAACACCTTCAACGGCAACGCCCATTTTCACACACCACACATCAGGCAGACGCTTTAACTGGAGAGAATCGAACGGGACGGCGGACTGTGAGCACATAATGCTTATAATACCCTCAAACAGTACTGTGTATGTGTTGGATTGCAGGTGTGTGTGTGTTTGTATCTGCTGTACTGAGGAGTGTGCATGTGTGCCCGTGTGCACGTGTGCATGTGCCTGTGTGCCCATGTGCATGTGTGCATGTGTGCCCGTGTGCATGTGTGCATGTGCCTGTGTGCATGTGCCCATGTGCATGTGTGCGTGTGTGCATGTGTGCCCATGTGCATGTGTGCATGTGCCCGTGTGCATGTGTGCATGTGTGCATGTGCCCATGTGCATCTGTGATAACATTGTGTACACATTGTAAACTGTGTTTCCTGTCTTCCTCTCACAGGTTCTGGTGTTGCTCTGTTGGCGTGCAGCAGGGAACCTGAAGCCACTGCTGGGGATAGTGATAATGATGATACATGTGTAATGGCACAGGGAGGTGTGACAGGGTCAGTTGTTGGTCAGCTAATCGACAGTACACAGCAGTCAACCCCATCAATGCGCACAGTCATCCTGCCGATACATCCATTGTCACCAATGTCCTTAGCTGACGGACAGCATACAGTGGGCATTGACCAGGGTAATGTGGTATCAGTGGCACATGCATCCCCTCACAGCAGCCATGGCCAGAGTCCTGACATGGTATCACACAGGCAGATGTCCAGGGGTTCTCAAGGGAGTATCCATGGTCGTACTGCCCCTGTCAGACGTGCCCACAGAGGTCTTTCAACCTCAGCTATGTTCCGGGCTGTAATGCAGGCACATGCATGTATGGAATGGTACACCAGACAGGGTCTGAGGGAGCTTAGAGCACATCGCACTGCTATGAATGACACTATGTGTGACGTTGCGGCTGCCATCCGTAGTGTCGGCGAGGTCATTGACAGAAGTTGGGGGGGGACATTAGATCTGTTCCACAACTACATGTCCATGAGCCAGGGCAATGCAGGATGGTTGAGGCATCGACGTGGACATATGACAGCAACATCATCAGCTGGCAGTCGTCGCTGATGACAACAAACCCGCAGCCACTCCCATAGTGCCAGTACCAGCCCCAGCAATGCTGTGTCTGTGCTGTCATCAGACCATCCTAGAAGACCACGTGCACGTGGCTCTGGACAGTCCCAGCAGGGACATGTGTCCAGTCATCAACCAACTGCTTCTGATGACAGTACCCAGTCTGGCTTAGTACCTGATACTGTCAGTAGCACCCCTGCCAGGCACAGGTACCGTGTCCGTGGCCAGAGACAGTGATCTGTATGACCTGGCAGGTACAGTCTGTGGCTGTCCACAAACACCCGTATTTGGCAGCCATGTGGTGGAATTGTGTGCATGCATACACACATGCATAATGCTAACACCTAGGGCTAACACATACACACACACACCACATCAACATTGCCCCATTTTGTACTGTTGTCCCTCACTAACACACACTCACATACATGTTGATTGGATGTGTCAATGGCAGACTCTGGCATACCAAGTACACACCCTGTGCATATGATGAAACTGTGCCACCTCCTGCAATCTGTAACATTGATGCAGGAACAGGATAGCATGGTGCTGATGCACAGGGTGACTACATAGCACTGTAGTAATATTATCATGTTGGTTACAGTACAGTGTAATGATATCAAAGTGGGTATATCCCAGCATGCCTGATGCATTAACAGTATGATTGTCATTGTAGTGTTTTATACACCAGTGTTAATTCCAAAAGTGTAATGTCTGCACATGTTTGCATTCTGGTGGTAAGGCTGAAAACACAAACCCACCTACATAGGTATCACAGGGGATAAGAAACTGGAAGTAATGATACTCAATGCCAGACATCTAAACCGCAATATGCATGCAGTCCAAACTCTACTCAGCATGGAGAATGTTGATATCTGTGCAGTAACAGAAACCTGGTTCAAGACTCCCAAGAGCACCCTAGCACTACCAGGTTACACCTCATACCATGCTTTGCAGCCCCAAAACATGGAACTATCTACGAAAGGAGGGTGAGTATCAATAGATGTCAAGGATACCCACACCCCCTGGTTGGTGCTACAGCATGAAGCATCACAGACTATCCATGTGCAACTGACAGTGGGTAAAACTGCCTTCCAGTTCATAGCCTGCTACAAACCACCCTCCTAAACCCAGGAAACCCACTTGGCCTACTGAAGAACACATGTTAATATGAAGGTGTCTATAAACAACATTATATTGGGCAACTTCATCTACCCACACATAGACTGGGAGTATTACTGTAGCTACAACACCCTAGGCCAAAGGTTCCTAGAATTCATAAACTCAAATGCTATGGAACAACTTGTTACCACTCCTACAAGAGGGAAAACATACTGCACGTGATCATCACCAACATGGGGACTCTATGCTCCAGACCAGAAGTGTATCCCTCACTGGTAAGATCAGACCATAGAGTAATTTCACTCTATATTCACATACCAACCCCAGCCCCTGGCCAGAAAACCACAGTGAAAAAGTTGTCTAAAGCAAATTCCACACACCTCAAAACCAAGACAGAGGTGGAATCCTTCAAAGCCCCCGGTCCTGTGGAAAATACGGCCCACACTGTTGAATCATTTATAAACGCATTCTATGAACACCTTCAGGAATACACAGATCATGCAATTCCAAATATAACCATGACCCAATTCTCCAAAGACAGGCGTCCTTTCTGGTGGACCCCAGCCACATAACAGAAAACAATAGAAGGAGGACGCTACTACACGATCGAGCAATATCCCACAAAGGGAAGGCATCTCTGATCAGTATTTTGAAAATGTTTTGGGCACTCATAAAATCGTCTAAGGCCAGCTTCAAGAGAAATATTGCACAAGACACTAAGGATAATCACAAGGCTTTCTTTACCTATGTTAGGAATCTGGGTGGGAATTCCCAGATATGCTTAGAAGTTGTCCTAAATGACAAAGAATACACCTAAGCCACATACATTGCCAACATCATTGCTGACAGGTTCAGCACAAATATATCACCACCCTCTCCACCACAAGGGCAAATATATATCCCAGCAGAGTGATGCCCCCCTGACATCTGAGATGCTCAGTCACCCTCTCCAAAGCAAAAACACAGCATCAATGGGAGCAGACAGTGTCCCAGGCTGCATCCTACATGAACTCCAAGAAGAACTAAACACAAACATAAAACTACTGTTCAATCCCAGCCTTACTACAGGATATGTACCCAAGGAGTGGTGTACAGCAACAGTGATCCCTCTCTACAAAGGTGGTGCCTCAACGTATCCTGGAAATTATCACCCCATACGCCTGACTAGCTTGGCCTGCAAAGCTATGGAAAGGATCATCATAGACCTCATAAATAAAGCTATTGGGGACCTACAGATTGAGGGCACATCCTGCCTCTTAAACCTGGTCGATGTCTTTGAAACAGTCACCAAGGCCAGTGACGAGGGGAAGGTGTTCAACACAGCCTACCTGGACCTCGCAAAACCCTTCGATACAATACCCCACTCAGGCATTATAGAGATGCTCACCAGCATAACTATAAACCCCTATGTCACTAGATGGATTGCAAACTGGCACATGGACAGAACACACATGGTCAGAATTGCTGGAGCCATGTCACACTCCAAACCGGTTACAAGTGGCATCCCACAGAGTTCAGTCCTGGGACCTCTCTTGTTTGGTATATATTTCTCAGAGGTACAGGCCAACACAGATGGACTGTGGCTGAGCAGGTTCGCAGATGACTGTAAACTGCGCTCCATAATCAACTCACCAGCCAACAGAAGCATCCTACAAAAGGGCCTCATAGAAACAGACAACTGGTGCCAGAGCCATGGCCTCAAGCTAAATGCCAAAACGTGTATAGTCATCCCCTTTGGCAAGAACAAAGTGCCCACAAATTAACACATAGGTGGTAAGCCATTAAGTACTGTACACATGATTAGGGACCTGGGGACTCGAGTTGATAGCAAACTCTCATTTGACAACCACATGGTTGTAGTGGTTACACAGACAGTTTATATAGGCCACCTAATCATGAAGGGATTCACAGCTAGATCACGGGAGGTCATCGTGCCTCTTCAGTCATCCCTCATCAGGCCCATAATTGAGTACAATGCCCCTTTTGTGGTGTACCTTACCAGAGACCTAACCTGCAGCAACTGGAAAGTCCACAAAATTATCAAAGGGCTCCAACAGATGCCTGACATATAGAACCATGTCCAACCTGGAATTAATGGACATGCTGCACCTCAGAAAATCTAATTTCCATGGAGCTATGCGCTCGTGACACTTGCACCTCAGCATTTACATAAATAGGACATGCTGGAGGGACAGATTCATAACCCAGAGGCTCCCTTCACTCTGGAATAAAATCACAGTCCAGGTTAGGCAGAGTCCCTTAATGACTCTCTGCAAGAGGACTGTTGCTGAGTGGATGGGAGATTGTAGGTTTACCCCAGGTTTTACTTCTATGTCACTGTTACACTGAGGCTGAGTATACTAACCTGGAAAAAGGCCATATGAAAATACATTTAAAATGGGTGGCGAAAGACAAACACAGTCTGGCTAGGCTTATAACTATCCTAGGGCAGATAGCCTAGTATGAACCTATGAACCTATTACATGATGTATCCTCAACTGATACACAGATGTAGGAAACCCAGTGTCAGTGATATCCCTGCAGTACTACACTATACCAGTAGCCATTCTTACTGAGCCCCACACATCCCTGGGAAGAATACTGTTTGGCATATAGCAGTCTCACGTACATGCCAACACACTAGCGATATGTTCATCCACGACTGGAAATGTATACAGTGGCCTACAATGCAGTCTGCACATGACACACATGACCACCAGAAGGGTATCATACAGATAGATGCCTGTTGTCCAAGCCATGCTCTATTACTGTAACGCAACTGTAAGTTTGTCATCAGCATGTACTTAACATAGTATTCCAGTAGTACCATGTAGGTGGCAGCACCCATCATGTAGAACGGGTAATGGTGTGTACATATGGACAAGACTTTTCTTGTCTATCCTGTGATATTCACATTTCCAAAGTTATTGTGCAGTCCCTTGGTGTATCACCTAAGCAAGAAGGTGTCTTTATGCATATCAGCAACAGTTGCCATACACCTACACTGGATGTCCATTACTCACAGACTTTGCTGTGTTATAACATGTGTGACATATACTCCAGACATGAACCCTCACCCACATCAATATATCACAGCTTTCGTGAGTGTGTGTCACCCAGTTGGCCTAAGACACAGATCACTGCAGTAGCCTGCATTGTCAACAACATACATGTATGGCGTACAGTCTAGGAATCTGCAGGACATGCTGGCACAGGTAACAACTGTATTCATATGAGGTGGGCTTCACACATAGGAGCTATTGAAGGTCACAGGTACATATCTGTATGTGGCACAGACATACCTGATGTGTGCATTGCAATTACTGTTATAATTATATGTCATACAATAATAAAAGCAAAACCCACCACACATTGGCAAACTGTGTGACAAACACACACATGGCTTTTGTAGGATTCAAATCCCTACCTAACTATGTTATGACACTTGAGAAAGACACATTAGCGCAGCGAGCTATTTGCATTACTGGGTGGGTTCCCTTCTCCTGCTGTACTTATAGGGTGCTGACATCATCAGTCTTTACAAAGAGGAATGTACATCATGTAGTGTGTTATTCCAGTTGTCAAAAGGGACATTTCTTTCAAAGTGAATTGTGCACACACACACACACACACACACACACACACACACACACACACCGCATTTGCAGGATTCAACCCCCTACTTAACTATGTTATGACACTTGAGAGAGATGCATTAGCACATAGAGGAGCTCTCTGATTATGTAGCCCAGGCCGGTATGACCCTGACCCTGAGCAGCATCTTACCCTCACCAAGAATGATGCCACAGTACAAAGACAAAATGATCAGCTTTAACAATTGGCTCAATTACTGGTGTCATTCTAAGGGGATCCAATGTCTGTCTGCTTGGGATGACATGCTTGATAAGCCACGCTGCTTCGCAAGGGACGGCTTGCACCTGTCACCCCTGGGCTTCCGGATATTGGCCAAGGCTCTTGCCACCCCCATAGTGCCTTTTTTAGGCAAGGCTCAAAAGACAAACCCACCTCCCTAGAAAACACAAGTGGAAAAAAAATAAGGGTAATGCTGCTCAACGCCAGAAGTGTAAACCTCAAGATGCATGCTCTCGAAGCCCTCCTCAGTATGGAGAACATCGATGTCTGTGCAGCGACTGAAACCTGGTTCAAGGCTCCTGAGAGCACCCCAGCACTACCAGGTTATACCTCATATCATACTTTTCGGCCCCAAAACTTGGACCGAACCACAAAAGGAGGGTGAGTATCCATATTCATCAAAGATACCCACACCTCCAGGTTAGTGGCAACGCACGAAGCATTGGAGACCATCCATGTGCAACTAACCATAGGCAAAACTGCCCTACAGTTTGTAGCATGCTACAGACCACCCTCTCAAACTCAGGAACCCCACTCAGCCTTCCTGAAGACACTGGAGAGTATGAATGTCTCTCCATATACCATCATATTGGGAGACGTCAACTACCCAAACATAGACTGGGAGCATTACTCAAGCCCCAACACCCTAGCCCAAAGGTTCCTAGAATTCATACACTCAAATGCATTGGAACAACTAGTCACCACTCCCACAAGAGGAGATAATATACTAGACCTGATCATCACGAACATGGGGACACAATGCTCCACACCAGAAGTATACCCCTCATTGGTGAGATCAGACCATAAATTAATCTCACTGGAAATCCACATCTCGCCCCCACCCCCAGCACAAAAGACCACAGTGAAGAATTCCTCAAAAGCCGACTTCACACTTCTTAAGACTGAAGTGGTATCCTTCAAGGCCCCTGGGCCAGTGGAAACCACAGCCCACACCACTGTATCCTTTATAAATGCTTTCTACGGACACCTTCAAGACTGCATGGATCATGCAATCCCAAATAAAACCAAGACCCATTCCCCCAAAGGCAGGCGACCTGTCTGGTGGACCCCAGCCATTAACAAGCTTTACAACAGGAGGAGGAAGCTACTACATGACAGAGAAAAATCCCCAAAAGGGAAGGCATCTCTGATCAGTACTAGCAAAAAACTACGATCACTCATAAAATCATCCAAGGCCAACTTTGAGAGAAAAATCGCAAAAGACACTAAAGACAATCACAAGGCATTCTTTAGTTATGTTAGAAACCTGGGTGGAAACTCCCAGATATGCTCAGAGTTAGTCCAAAATGACAAAAAATACACTGAACACACAGACATTGCCAACATACTGGCAGACAGGTTCAGTGCAAATTTCTTCCCCCCAAAAGGAGAAATATCTATCCCAGCAGAGTGTAGCCTCCCTGACATCTCAGATGCCCAGGTGAGAGCAGCCATCTCCAAAGCTAAAAACACAGCATCAATGGGACCAGACGGTGTCCCGGGTTGCGTGCTACATGAACTCCAAGAGGAACTAAACCCGCACATAAGGCTGCTGTTTAATCATAGCCTTACTACAGGATACGTACCCAAAGAATGGCATACAGCAACAGTGGTCCCACTCCACAAAGGAGGTGCTTCTATGGACCCTGGAAATTACCGCCCCATAAGCTTGACGAGCCTGGTCTGCAAAGCTATGGAGAGGATCATTATGGAACTCATAAACAAAGACATTGGGGACCTACAGACACTGGATCCTACCCAATTCGGCTTTGTCAAGGGCCGATCCTGCCTTTTGAACCTGGTCGACTTTTTGGAAACAGTCACTAAGGCCATTGATGAGGGTAAGGCAGTTCACACAGCCTACCTTGATCTTGCAAAAGCCTTCAACACAATACCCCACTCGGGCATCATAGAAAAGCTCACCAGCTTAAATGTAAACCCACATGTCATAAGATGGGTTGCAAACTGGCTCACGGACAGAACCCACAAGGTCAGAATTGCTGGAGCCATGTCAGACTCTAAGCCAGTCGCAAGCAGTGTCCCACAGGGCTCGGTCCTGGGACCCCACTTGTTCGGCATTTATTTTTCCAAGGTGCAAGCAAACAGGAGGATTGTGGCTGACAAAGTTTGCAGATGACTGCAAACTGGGCGCCATAATTGATACTCCAGCGGACACAAGCATCCTTCAGAATGGCCTCGTAGAAATGGATAACTGGTGCCAGAGCCATGGCCTTAAACTGAATGCCAAAAACTGTATAGTCATACCCTTTGGGAAAAACAAAGTACCCACAAATTACCACATAGGTGGTAATCCATTAAGTACGGAAGAAGTAATCAGGGACCTAGGGACCCAAGTTGACAGCAACCTCTCATTTGACACTCACATTGCCAAGGTGGTTAGGAAGACCTTCTATATTACCCACCTTATCATGAAAGGATTCACATCTAGATCAAGAGAGGTCATCGTGCCCCTATACCCTTCCCTTATCAGGCCCATAATTGAGTACAATGCCCCATTTGGGATGTACCTTACCCAACACCTGCAGCAGTTAGAAAGACCCCAAAAGTATCTCACCAAGAGGATCAAGGGTCCCAAACATATGTCATATGCTGCCCGGCTGAAGAAACTCCAGCTCTATTCAGTCGCATACCGCCTACTCAGAGGCGATCTATGCCTGACATACAAGGCCATGTCCAATCCGGAATTAATGGACATGCTCCAACTCAGAAAATCCAACTCCAACAGAGCCACGAGAGTGAGAGATTTAAACGTCAACACAGAAATAAATAGGACATGCTGGAGGGACAGATTCATAACCCAGAGGCTCCCTACACTCTGGAACAGAATCCCAGTCCATATTAGGCAGAGCCCCTCACTGACTCTCTTCAAGAGAAATCTTGACGAGTGGATGGGAGTCAGTAGGTTTACCCCAGGGTCATGTCTGTGTCACTACTAGACAGAGGCACAGTAAACTAAACCCTAAATGGGCATAGTATTCTCATTCCAAGGGGTGGGGAAAGCCACACACACTCTGGCTAGGCTTATAAATGCCCTAGGGCAGATAGCCTAGTATGAACCTATGAACCTATATACATCACAGATACACACACCTCTGGGTTGTTACCACTGCACTAAGCATAACAGGCCATACATATACAACTACCATTGTGCAAAACTGCCTTTTGGTTTGGTGTGTAGTTCAGACCACCCCCTCCCATATCCAGGAACCACACTTGGCTTCCCTGGGAACAGTGTGGGATATGAAGGTGTTCACATACACCATTACAGTGGTTAATTTCAGGTACAGGAATATTGACTGGGGGAACTACTCAGGCCTCAACAACATCACCCTATAGCCACTACAATTTGTGAATCCATGTGCTATGGCAGAACCATTCACCACAGCCACAAGGGGGAATACATATTGGACCTGATCATCACCAACATGGGGACTCTATGTTCCACACCAGAGGTAGACCACCATTGTTAAGATATGACCATAACCAACTTTCCCTGGACGCCCATATCCAATCCCCACCCCCAGGCAAGGAAATCACTGCTAACAAAGTATTTCTCAAAAGCAGACTTTGCACTTGTGAAGACTGGGGTGAAATACTTCAAAGACCCTGTGCTGGAGGATTATACAGCCCAATCTGCAGAATCCTTTACTAATGCATTCTATGAGCACCTGCAGGTTTTCATTGATCATGCTATCCCAAATAAAACCAAGACTCCTCCACAACAGGAGACCTGTCTGGTTGACACCAGCCATATATAAGCTGTACAACAGAAGGAGTGAGCTAATACATAACAGAGCAATATCTCTGAACAGTATTGGCAGGACACTTCAATCCCTCAAAATCATCACTTGCAAGTTTTGACAGTGAAATTGCCCAGACACTACAGATAAGGCTCCCCTCAGTCTGGAATTGAATCCCAATTAATGTTAGACATAGACCCTTGCCAACCCTCTTCCAGCAAACTCCAGCCACATGGATGTGACATTGCAAATTCAACCCCTGGGATCTCCACTGTGTCACTGCTTGACAGAGGCACAGCAAACTAGCCTTAAACGATGCCTTCTGTGACCTACTTTCCAGAGGCACAGTACTGGGAAGGTAGATGCCAAATACACTCTGGCTAGGCTTATGTATTCCCTAGGGCAAACAGCCTAGTGTCGACCTCTGCACCCATATGTTTATGTTTGGTATGCACAATATTTGTTGCTGATAAACTGTTTGCAAGTCTTTATTGCCATAGCTTTCCCTGTTTCTATGAACAACTTGTGTATCTGTGGAAGATGTTTGATCATGGCAGGGTTCCAGTATATTACTTATGTCTCTGTTGTCATTTAACTGTGTGCACTGGGCAGATTGCTGTATTGTGGGAGATTCCTGGCTTAACGCATACAAATGCCAGATATGTGTGTCCGACTGCTATACTGAGACATGGCCTAAGTGTGTGAGCATGCCCAGTTCAGGCTTTCCATGGTTTGTTGCCTGACATATGTCTCATTTATCAAAGTGTGTGAGCATGCCCAGTGTGACCTTTCCGTATGTTGAGATCTGAGGTCCACTACATTTGTGGTTGTGTGTGTACTTGAACAATATTTGTCATTTATAGTGTGTGTGTTGGAAGTCATGTTGTGTTCTTACTGCCCAACTGCTTTGTGTCTGAACCCAACAGGGATTATGCTGTGCCTGCAGGGTTTCCACGGGGCAGTTTGCATATACTTGTCAACATTCTTTCATACTGACCAAAGAGATAGTGTAGTGGTTCAGTCCTTTCACTCTGGTGCACAGTATCCTGGGTTTGAGTCCCATCACAGCTTTATATATTCATACTGTGCACACCAGACTAAGGTATGACCATGTTGCATTTTGTTCAGCTATGGCCTACTTAAACCAGGCTTGTCCAACATTACTAGTGTATTCCGCAACTTGAGTGAACATTGAGAAACACTAGGCTATGTGCCCTAGGGCATTTCTAATCCTAGTCAGAGTGTGTTTGTCCTTCAACACACATTTTAACTGTAGTTTGCCATGACATTTTTCAAGGTTAGTATACTGTGCCTCTGTCTAACTGTGACATAAAAGTGATACCCAGGGTAAACCTACCATCTGCCATCCACTCATCAAGATTCCTCTTGAAGAGAGTCAATGAGGGACTCTCTGGCTAACCTGGACTGTGAATTTACTCAAGAGTGGAGGGAGCTTCTGGGTTATGGATCAATCACTACAGCATGTCCTAATTATTTCAGTGCTGAGGTTCAGGTCTCTCATGTGCATAGCTCAATGGGATTCAGATTTTACAAGGTGCAGCATGTGCATTGATTCCAGGTTGGACATGGCTATATACATCAGGCACAGATCACCTCTGGGCAGGCAGTATGCCACTGTGTGGAGCTGCAGTTTGTTTAATCAAGCAGATTTGGGGTCTTTCCAGTTGCTGGAGGTGTCTGCTAAGGTACATCCCACAAGGGGCATTGTACTCAATTGTGAGCCTGATGAAGGATGACTGAAGAGGCACGATGGCCTCCCCTGATATAGATGTGATTACCTTCATGATTAGGTGGGTATATGAAATGTTTTTATAACCACTACAGCCACATGGTTGTCAAATGCGAGATTTCTATCAATATGTGTCCCCAGGTCTCTTATTACTTCTTCTGTACGTAATGGGTTACCACCTATGTGGTAATTGGTGGGCACTTACTGTTTTTCCAAAGGGGATGGCTATACACTTTTTTGTGTTTAGCTTGATGACATGGCTGTGGCACCAGTTGTCTGTTTCTATGAGGCCCTTGTGTAGGATGCTTGTGTCAGCTGGAGGGTCAGGTATGGTGGCCAGTTTGTAGTCATCTGCAAACTTGTTCAGACACAGTCCTTCCATGTTGGCCTGTATCTCCGAGAATTATATACCAAACAGGGGGGTCCCAGGACCGAGCCTTGTGTGATGCCAGTTTTAGCTGGTTTGGACTCTGACATGGCTCCAGCATTTCTGACCATATCAGTTCTGTCCTTGAGCCAGTTTGCAATCCATCTAGTGACATAGGGGTTTATATTTAAGCTGGTGAGCTTATCTATAATGCCCACGTGGGGTATTGTATGGAAGGCTTTTGCAAGGTCCAGGTAGGCTGTGTGGACCACCTTCCCCTCATCAATGGCCTTGGTGACTGTTTCAAATGACTCAACCAGGTTTAAGGGGCAGGATCTGCCCTTAAGAAAGCCACACTGGGTAGGGTCCATTGTCTGTAGGTCCCCAATATCTTTATTTCTGAGGTCCATGATGATCCTTTCCATAGCATTGCAGACCATGCTAGTCAGGATTCTGGGGTGATAGTTTGCATGATCCATTCAGGCACCACCTTTGTGGAGAGGGACCACTGTTGCTGTGCACTGCTGTTTGGGTACATATCCTGTGGTAAGGCTAAGATTGAGCAGTGGTTTTATTTGGTGTTCAATTCTTCTTGGACTTCATGTTGGATGCAGCCCGGGACACCATCTGGTCCCATTGATGCTGTGTGTTTTGCTTTAGGGACACTGGCTGTTACCTGAGCATCTGCGATGTCAGGGGGCCAGCACTCTGCTAGGATAGATATTTGGCCTTTTGGTGGGGGGGGGAGAAGTTTGCACTGAACCTGTCATGTCAGATGTTGGCAATGTCTGTGGGTTTGGTGTATTGTTTGTCATTTTGGACAAATTCTGAGCATATCTGGGAATTCCCACCCAGGTTCCTACCATCAGTAAAGAAAGCCTTGTGATTATCCTTAGTGTCCTGTACAATTTTTATCTCGTAGCTGGCCTTAGAGGATTTTATGTGAGGCCATACTTATTTGTCATAATACTGATCAGTGATGCCTTCCCTTTTTGGGTTTTGCTCTATCATGTAGTAGCTTTCTCCTTCTCTTGCATGGTTTGTTAATGGCTGGGGTCCACCAGACAGGATGCCTGCCTTTGGAGGATTGGGTCTTGGTTGTATTTGGGATTGCATAGTCCATGCATTCCTGAAGGTGTTCATAGAATGCATTCATAAAGGGTTCTGAGGTCTGGGCCATATTTTCCACAGGCACAAGGGCTTTAGTGGCTTCCACCTCAGTTTGGAGGAGTGCATAATTTGCTTTACACATGTTTTTCACTGTGGTTTTCTGGCCAGGGACTGGGATCAGGATGTGAATATCCAGTGTGATTACTGTATGGTCTGATCTTACCAGTGAGGGATACACTTCTCGTCTTGGCCATAGAGTCCCCATGTTGGTGATTATCAGGTCCAGTATGTTTACCCCTCTTGTGGGAGTGGTGACAAGTTGTTCCATAACATTTCGGTTTATGAAGTCTAGGCACCTTTGGCCTAGGGTGTTGGTGCTAGAATAATGCTCCCAGTCTATGTTTGGGTAGTTGCAGTCACCCAGTATAATGTTGTTTGGTGAGACCTTCATATTTTCATGTGTTCTCAAGTAGGCCAAGTGGGGTTCCTGGATTTAGGAGGGTGGTCTGTAGCAGGCTATGAACTGGGAGGCAGGTTTAGCCACTGTTACTTGCACATGGATAGTCTGTGCTGCTTCATGCTGTGGCACCAACCTGGGGGTGTGGGTATCCTTGACAATTATTGATACTCACCCTCCTTTTGTAGTTTGTTCCATGTTTTGGGGCTGTAAAGCATGGTGTGAGGTGTAACCTGGTAGTGCTAGGGTGCTCTTGGGAGCCTTAAACCAGGTTTCTGTTACTGCACAGATATCAACATTCTCCATGCTGAGGAGAGTTTGGACTGCATGCATCTTGCAGTTTAGACTTCTGGCATTGGGTAACATTACTTCTAGTTTTGTATCCCTTGTGATACCTATGGAAGTGGGTTTGTGTTTTGAGCCTTACCTATTCAAGGCACTATGGGGGTGACAACAGCCTTTGCCAGTATCCAAAAGGCCAGGGGTGATAGGTGCAAGCCATCCCTAGCGGAGCATCATGTCTTGCTCAGCATGTCATCCCAGGCTGACAGGCATTGGATCCCCTTTGACTAACAACAATACTTAAGCCAGTTGTTGTAATTGATCATCTTGTCTTCATATTGTGGCATCATGCTTGGTGAGGGTAGGATGTTACTCATGAGTCATCAAGTTTGCATATACTACATGGTATTACATTGCTTAACACATGGCAATCATGCCTCAGGTGGTGCTGCAGGGCTGCCTATGTTGGATGCACATACTACACTCCCTGTACACGTTTGAAAGCAAGTTGTGTCAACTTAGGCATCCCTTTTACTATATGTGTGAGTCAGAGAGAGGTATCATTTCAAGGGTTCCTACTGAGCCAGTGTATGTGCTATGCGTTGCCTCTTTGCCAAGGCCAAGGCATACTGGGCATGCCTCCTTCTGCCTACTGGGGCAGGCTCAGGTTGTTCCTCCTCTGAGTCAGGCTCTGCCTGTGATGGCCTTGGCAATGGTGCGGGGCTGTTTGGGCCGGGCCTTTGCTGGTCCTGCTGCAGCTGTTTTCGCAGAATCATATTATGTAGCATAGCACATACCATGACTATTTGGGTACATGTAGTTGGTGAGTACTGCAAGGCTCCACCAGATGTGTCCAGGCACTGGAACCATGACTTGAGCAGCCCAAACACACGCTCTATTACATTACGTGTTTGTGCATGTGCCTCATTATGGCGTTCCTGTTCAGGTGTGTGTGACTTTCTGATGGGTGTCATCAGCCACGGCTGCAGTGCATAGCCAGCATCCCCCAATAGGTGACCATGTGGGATGTCCCCATTGGCAAATGTCTGGTACAGCTGCGTCAGATGCCAGATATGGGAAACATGGTAGCTTCCAGGGCAGCCAGCACACACATTCATTATTATGCCCTGGGCATCACACACAACCTGGCAGTTGGAGGGGAAGCCCTTGTGGTTAATGTAGGCCCTACCCCGCTCACCAGCTGGTGCTTTGATGCATATATGCGTGCAGTCTATTGAACCCACTACCTCAGGGTATTCCACTATTTGCTGGAAGAGACACATATTGCTGGCCAATACCTCACAGGAATTGGGGAAATATACATGATCACCGACATGTGCTGACATGGCATCCAGGAACTGGTGCAGTACCCTGGATGCTGATGCCTGTGATATCCCCATCATATCACCAGTTGGTCTCTGGAAGGTACCTGTTGCTAGTATTCTTAGGCCAACACATACCTTGGTTTCCACTGGGATGGGTTCCCCACTGTTGGTTCTGTGTGTGAGGTGTGGCCTGCACAGCTCAACAATTTGCTGCAGGAGGTCTCTGTCCACTCTATAGCACTCCACTATCTCCAGCTCATGTAACCCCTGGTGGGTTACCCTGGGCCTGTATACTCTTCTCCGTCTCCTCACTGTGGGTTGTCCGGCAGCATTTGCATTGTCACCACCCTCAGCATGTTGCATATGTCACCTTATAACAGCTATGGCAGCCCCTAGCATTTTTTGTCTGAGTGAAGCTTTTTCAGTTTTCACTTCTAGTAGCTTACTCCAGTGTTGCAGTGTCTCTTGAGAGACACATACTGCACTGTTGTTTGCAGAGTTTTCAGTGCTGGGCTGGGTTACTGTTCTGCCTGTGTAATTGCCTGATTCTGATTGTTTTCACCTGCTATCTCTGCTAGTATTCCCTGGTAGCTTCCTACAATTTGTTGTGCTTCCTTTTTCCTGTCTGTTTCCTCAGGGGGGAGCGATGCGCATACAGGGGCACACACGCGCACAGCAGCTAACACGCGTGCACACATGCTTAGATGGACTTCAACTTGCTTATTCAGATTAAAATGCGCGCACACCAGTGCAAACGCGCTTACAAGTCTTTAAACAGGCTTCTACATGCTTACTCCAGCGTAAACGCACGTACTCACGCTTACACGCACGCACTCCATCTTACTCGGGCTTCCCAGCGCGCACACGCACGCATGCACGCTCATCAAGAAACTTTGGTGTTATCCATAGTGTACACCTTCCATTTCTTGGCTTTCCCATGTCTGCCTGTTGACACACCTCTTTCCATGATGTCTAACTGACAGCTTTCACATCCCACTCTGCTCCAATGAGCTTCATTTCTTTCATACATACCCCCCTGTGATGTCACCTATCTCCTACTCTGTTACTCCCCCTTATCCTACTCCTACACTCCAGGGAATGTGCTCATATGCTATGTAAAAGTGCGATTCACTATCCTAACACTCATTTACATAGGATTGCCTACTAATGCTTAGTTACATGTCTTACACTGAGCTTCCCCCCTTAGCAACCCCTACTCGGTGGCCATGTTGTTTTCAGCCTGCTATTCCCTTACATTATAAATTGATGGTTTGCATAAAACCCACGTTTATGGGTTTTAAATATTTTTCTGTTATTTTTTTTAGCGCAGCCCATTTGCACGGTGCTGCGCTACGTTTAAACATCGCCGATCGCCAAAAAAAAAAATTATTTTAATTTTGCATGGTGGTACATTGCCAGTGGCCACATATTTGGCTATTGGCATGCTTCCTGGAACATATGCAACCTTTATTTGGAGCTGACAAGGCTCCATTGTGCTATTTGCAGAACGGTACTCAGTTGTCAACTGAGTACATTTCTGCAGATAACACGGCTCTTACACGGACAAGTTTGTGCTTCCTGGATCGCAAAATTACCTCATTTGCATGCCTTTTGGCTGCAAGTGAGATAATTTGCATATCCAAGCCCTGTCCATGTAAGAGCTGTTTTAGGAGCTCTCTTACATGCCCCTGCAGGCTGTTCGTGGATCGCTCGTCGGACATGATGGCTGCATGGAGTCTTACACTACTCTTAGACTCCGTGCAACACCATCGTGAATCCGGCCCTAAATCTGTTTTCATTGTAAGACTATTGCTTTGTTTAGGTTTAGCAAATGTCTATCAGTGTTTGTGCTATAAAATAGGAGGTTACTAGGCTATTGGCCCCGAGGCCCTAAAATTTGAAATAAATGTTGTAAATTAAAACCAAATATCTGTAATCATTGTAGAAGTAAAGCACAGAACAGTATGCACACCGAGAGTTTTTAACAGTGTTTATGGCAACTGGGGAGAAATAGCCAAGTAATGGGATACTGGAATGGCTGTGTGTGTGGGGGGGGGGGGGGTTGAAGGGGCGGGGTTGGAGTGGTGCTTTGAAGGGGGTGGGGTTGGGGTGGTGCTCCGGGTTTGCACCCCCCTGCAGAAAATCCTGCAGGCTCCCTTGTATATATATATATATATATATATATATATATATATATATAGAGAGAGAGAGAGAGCCAGGTTATGTATATGTAGTTGTAATTCATAACACAGAATGTTCAAAGAGTGAGCATTCTTTTATCGATAAGCAAGAAACAGAGAGAGGCAACCACCAGGCTTCCAATAATCCAGTCTCGTAGTAAAAGTATAAAAGTCTTTTAATTCGTGCACTAGGTAAGCGCTTTCACTAACCGCTTCATCAGACCATACTTTTATTGGAAGCCTGGTGGTTGCCTCTCTCTGTTTCTTGCTTTTGGCTTTACATATATTTTATCATGGTCAGCAGAGAGGCATTTGCTCTGGTGGGTGTGCTAATTTTTGCCATTTTTACTTTATTCTTTTTTCCATGCTTTGCAAGCTTAAGAAATTGAATTCTTTTAGGGCCAGCTGATGTGTGTGCATAAGAGTGTACTGCAGTGGGGACTGGAAATTTGCTCTTTCCAACTGTTATGCAATCTCAGAACTGGTATATATAATTAGCAACAGGTGCGGGAGTTGCAGGGGGTTTGCCCACTACATAAAATAGTGTTTTTTTCAGAGTTTTGTACTTCAGCCTTTTTACATCAATGTTTTCTTGATTGCTCATGTAAGCAATCGCTTTTTCATTAGGTAATTTATATACATATGTATACACACACAAACTCACACACACACACACACACACACACACACACACACACACACACACACACACACACACGCACACACACACACACACACACACACACACACACACACACACACACACACGCACACACACACACACACACACACACACACACACATCAAACACTCTGATGGACCTTCTGCATATCCGCAAAACAAACAGCACCAGAGTTACCAGTTCCAAAGACTTCAACCTTGCCTGTGATATAAATAGGACCTGCTGGAGAGACAGGTATGTATCCCAGAGATAACCCCGTCTCTGGAACAGGCCACCCATCCATGTGAAGCAGAGTTCCTCCCTAACCCAATTCAAGTGCAAACTGGACAATTGGATGGGGAAAAGGAAATTCATCCCTGGTTTGGCACCTATGTCTTTAATGGACACAGGCAACCTGTAAATGGTTCATCTCCCCGGTCCTAGCTTGTAAATGATTCATCTCCCAAGCCCCTGTTTACACTTATCACAGGTTTCAGAACTTGTCAGAGATTTGGGATGCATGGCTAGGCTTAAAAGGCTCTTGTGGTATTTAACCTAGGAAACACATATGAACCTATGAACATCAGAAAATTTGGAAAATATTCTGCAAAAGGAAATAGTTTCCTTTTGTGACCTGATCACCAAAAGCTCACCATAAATTCAGGCAGAGTTTGTTTGAACAGAGCAGTGTTATGTAAAGGGCTTTTCTATGATAAGGTGCAGGGTTATCATTAGAGTAAGGGGCATCGTTAGGGATAGGGTAACAGGTAGAAAGAGAAGCGCTTTTTTCTTGAGCAGTTGATCACATTATTAGTACTGAAGGACATTAGCTGCAGTTACAAAGTACGCATTTTGTTTTCTGTTGGGAAAGTATAGAGACGAAACCATGCAGCTACTTTTCCATTCAACACATACAATGCAGTCCAATAGTTCGCAAAGCACCTTCATGTTCACAACATAAGCTTGTACTCTGGCTGTGACACTTGTGTATTGCTTAATGTTTTTCTCCAGCTTGTTGGACTTTTATTGAGTATTCCAGTTTCCTCATACATCCAAGGCCATGCTGGTAGGAAAATTCATGCTCTTCCACACTACTCGTAGATGTATATGTGATGTATGAGTATATGAATGCGTGCATCATGAGCCTGCCTTGCATCCTATCCGGGATTAGGTCTCTGCCTTAAACACATTGACTGCTGAGATAAACTTCCTTTCCTCCATAGCCCTGACTAAGATAAAACAGGTATCAGAAAATGAATGGCTGAAGAGAGTCAGTCTCAGCATGAAGCATGAAGAAGGTTAACTAGTAGATCCAGAGCCTCTACTATCTTCAAAATACATACTAAAATCTTAGAAGGAAAGCGTCTTTTGGCAAAAAGCCCCAAGGTCCACAATAGTGTTTTTAAAAGAAAGGACAAAAAGAATAGGAAGAGACTTGCAATGTTGGAAGAACATTCATAAATATGTTAGGTGAGGTGCAAAACAGAATTGCAAACCCATGTATCTGGAGGACAATAACTAAAATGGGTTTGATACCAGCAAGTAAACTGAATCTAAAATATAAGTGCAAAGAGGTCCATGACCTAAACATATGGAAACAATGTGAGAAAGCTCTAAGAAGACCTGGGGGACACTACATAGCATATGAAGAGGCATGGGCAATAAATGTAGGTCAATTTCCATCTGTTAATGCAGTTGCTAATATTCCTTCTATTGCTCTCGGAGCATTTCTGGAAAATCCATCCGTGTCAAGCCATAGGAGGGAGGAAGCTCAGAACAGACTGATAAAAGTGATGTAGAAACAGGCCTACTGGCCATGGTATACACCCAGAGCACTGGCTATTATGCTTAGCTCTAATAGATTACTGTTAGAGGAGGACCATAAATTTAGATCAGAAAGAGTTATGGAATCAAAGTAAGTTGTATAAAACATCGAGTAGATTTGGTATCAGATATGATCTCTTAAGAGAGAGAAAGAGAGAGAGAAAAACTAGGTCTTCCTCTACACCTACTGGGGCAGAAATAAAGTTGCTCATAATGAATATGAGATAAAGCTGAATAGAGGTCATTAGTATATGACAATTTATATGTAGACCAATGCCTTAAATTTAAGAAAGTTCTGTTAGGACAAACTAGCTGAAGTTTTCAATAATACCTGCTTCGGAGTAATTAATATTTTTCAAAAGCATAACCTACAGTGAATTAAAATACCTGAGCTAGAAATGACAGTGCTTGACACCCATATTAGACAATAAACTTCCTTTACATTCCATAACAGTGAATATTCTGTTGTAGTCACTAAACATGGCAGACATATAGTAACAATAACAAAAAATAAAACTCTTCTGATGTACTGTTTGATCTAATGAATGTTTACGAAGTGATAGTTTTGTATTGTGCTTATCAGTGTAGTGTTGTATTATGATGATTTGCTCTCTACAGCTCTATACACTGTATTAATGTGATTCGCTACCAGTATATCTCCTGCTAAGCATATTTTGACCTTACATTCATAATCTTTAATACCATCACTTTTCTCTTGCAACACCCCATATTCTAATGCTCTGACATAGCATGATCCTTCTTCCACCTAGAGAAATAAGTATTAACTTTATTGCCTCAATATAAAATTACAGTTTAGTACAGTTTTTTCTCCTTTATTTATTTTTGGAGCCTGAGGTCACATCAAATCTTGACCACAATATAGCAGGAGCTCCACAAGGCCAGCTCCCAAATGTTTCACCAAAAAGTTTGTCCTTGTGCAATGGAAACAAGTCTAACATAAACAGCCTTGCTGTGTATTCACTTTAACTAGTCAAAAACTTGCCTACCTTGTGCTTGATAGTGGCTGTGGTAATCTCCCCAAAAAGGTAGTCATTGCATTCTTAGGACCACTTACTAAGTTGGCTACTGTCCTTAATCTTGACCAACAGATTATATTGTATATGCCAGTTACCTACTCTCTCTAGCTTATTGATTTCTGCATTCAATAAATGAAAGAAAAAACAAATCTACTTTGTGCTTTGTTAATTGCTTTGTGCTGGCTATAAACTAATTGATGTCTGCAATAATTGACCTGATAATGGGAAGCTGCTACTCTTGGCTTTGTTTCACTTTGATCCCCTACACTACCTATAATTCCCACCCACCCCGTCTTACTCTACCATTATATTTCCCACATACATATTTCACTTGTGACACCCATTCCTTAACCCTTTCCAAACAACCTTACTACTATCATACAAACATTACTGTTTGTATTTCGCTATGTCCCAACTTCCATTTAAAATCTAGCATCATTCCCAACAGCCTTTCTCCCTCCCATAATGCTTTGTACTATATCCATTCATTCTCACACACCCACAAACAGGACCTACTTATTATTTTACATTTCATTTTCTACTTTCTCCAAATAGCCCTCACTACTTCCTATCTTAACAATATCTTCATACTCCAGCCTTTTAAGCCACTCTTGTTGTTGTTTGTCTTTCGGCTTTTCCCAGTTAGGGGTCATCACAGCGGAACTCAGGTCCACTGATGATTGGCAGTAGATTTTCACAAACGCCAAGGTGCCAGCTTGAACGTTCAACCTTCAATGAAGGCACGCCCATTTACGCATGTCTTTCGAATGCCCACCCAACCGCGGGGAGGACATGCAGACTCCACACAGAAGGAACTCCCTGCACTCCAGCCGAGAATCGAACGGGAGAACCTCTTGCTGTGAGGCACCACTCTATTTCTCAAATTTCATAATCATGAGAGAAGTTAACAGGGCAACTTCTCTTTCTTCATAGAAAGTGCTTCCCTTCTACCAGATTTCAGACTCTACTACCACCAGATATCCAGTAGACCTGCAACTTCTTGCTTCCTTTTAGATTCCTATTTCCCCAATATCTGACATCAATAAAATATACATCCTTGGATTTTCCTCTATTATTCTCCTCGTACTGTGATATCTGTCATCCTACCATGACTCAATAATAGTTCTCAACATCTCTCCATCTCTTTCTCACTCATCTATTCATACTTCCTCCCTAAACTCTCCACAAACAGCACCAAACCAATTTAATGGTGCCCCTGACATTTACCCCAAATATAGACTGATTCACTGCATTTCAACTCAAATCAAAATAAAGTGTAAAAATACTTTCTGAAAAACAAGAATCAAAAATACTTCAGTATACTAACATCCTTCTAGAAGGGGACTTTCACACTAATCCTGGCCCCACCTATCACAGCCAGACATCAAGACAATTGTCTTCCACTCACTACTCTAACCCCAACAATGATCAGTCCCCAACCCCAGCAGTCTAACTTTTGCCACCATAAATATTAGAAACATTAGAAATAAAACTACTGAACTACATGCCTGTATTACCCAACACAACACTAATAGTCTTGCTATAACTGAAACATGGCTTGAACCCAGTGTAAAGAACTCCAGATTTGCAACCCCCTGGCTATAATATCATCAGTAATGACCATACAGATAGGAAGGATAGTAGCATTGCTTTAATATTTCCCATCAACTACCACATTTCCCCCTACAACAAAACAATATCAAAATTCAGTTCAACAGAGCTTATTATTACTTTCCTGAAAATAAACAAATATAAACAAATATGTCTTACTGTCCTCTACTCCTGGCAACACTACAGCTACACTGGAAGGTATCCTGAATTGGATAGCAATAACAATTCCACAAGATAAAAATACTACAAGGTGATGTCAATATCAATTGTTGGATATAACCTCTAACTTCCCTTCATCTAGCGTGATCTTGTATGATTTCACACAACTAATTAATAGCCCCACCCATTACAGCAAGGCATCAAATTCTTTATTCAACTGGGTTCTAGTTTCAAACCTTAGAAAATTCACCAGCACAGGTACAATGTCAGACTCTCTCAGCGACTATCTCCCAGTCTATGCAACCAGACATCTCACACATCCACTTAAATGGCATGTTTATAAAACAACATGCAACCTCTCCAAGTGTAACAAAAATATTCATTTCTACCCTGTCATCTATTAACTGGAATAGCTCAAAAACATCAGAATGTGTCTCATCCTTAGGTGTTGTTGTCTTTTGGCTTTTCCCGGTTAGGGGTCACCACAGCGGAACTCCGGTCCGCTAATGATTGGGAGTAGATTTTCACAAACGCCATGGTGCCAGCTCGACGTTCAACCTTCAACGAAGGCACGCCCATTTACATATGACTTTCGAACGCCCACCCAACCTCAGTAAAAAAATAAATTTTATATATATATATATATATATATATATATATATATATATATATATATATATACTATAACAACTTTCAGAACAATAGTAAATATGACTATAAAAAATTCTGGTCAGCCATGTATTAAATCTTACAACCCATCCAAAAATGTAAGCCTAACCCCTCTTCCAATAACTCACCACCTGAAATTGCAATAAAAATTAAACTCTTATTTCATAGATACTGCAGTGTCCCTAACCAAGAATTCACCAATATCCAGTTCTAACACTGCCAACAGCCATATATCATCACATCCACTTTCACTTTCAAACCTGTGCCCACATCTAATATAAAACTACTCTTAAACAAAGTCAAACCATGCTCTTCTTCAGCTGACGACCTTCAATACGAGTACCTTAAAATAGTAGCAGATGGCATTGCCTATCCTGTCTCAATCTATTTATAGAGGTCAATCCAAGAATCCTACACTCCCTCTCTCTGGAAAAAAAAATTACGTATTATGCATCTACACAGAAGAGGAAATTCAAAATATATTATTAACTTTAGACCTACAGTTATCTTAACCCTACCCCCTCCAAAATACTTGAAAAATGTATTCAAAAACAATTGCTAAAATATATCCTAAAGGAAGAACTCCTATCCCCTACACAACAAGGCTTTCATCCCTCCTATAGTATTAACACTGCACTACTAACCATTATTGATAGCATCAGTAAAGTAAGAGTTAATGGTAAACTAGTCTCCTTTTTATTTCTAGAATTGCCTAAAGTCTTAAATATAGTATGTCACAGCAAACATCTGCTTCAAATGTCATTATGTCTATCTCAGTCCACCCATCTATGGTTCAAATGCTACCTGTCCAATTGGTGTCAGTCAGTAAAATGGCACTACACCCTGTCTTCATACCTCTCAGTCATCACTGGTGCACCACAAGGCTATGTCGTAGGCCCTTGCTCTTTAACATTCTCACTAAAAACCTTCACACATCCACAAATCAGGCCTTCCTAATGCAACATGCAGATAACCCCACACTCATACGCACATCTGACAACTTGGTTCATCTCAAAGAAATTACTCCAGTGAAACATGGTATTCTAACTCGCAACTAATGCTCAACCAAAAACAAAAACTACTTTCTTTTTTCCTTAAATCCCTCTCATATGGCAAAACAAAATTTAAAATCTTCTCTCTTAATAATGCAACCTGAAGTCAATTATCATAGCAAATTATTAGGGATAATAGTTAATGATAATCTTAAATTTGACCTGCATATACAACATTTTATTAAAAAATCACCAAAAAGTACGGACGCTTCTAATAAAACATAAATCTTGTCATAAGTCAAAAACTTTCTCATCAATGCAACTAAAACTACACGACACTACTTACCTCATCTCCTCACTGCTATATGGACGTCCTATGCTTCCTAACCTGCAGGCATCACACAAATCAACATTTCAACAATGCTATAACAAAGTGGCTATATTTGCAGGAAATACCCATTTCAGAACCCTTCACTCTATAGCACTAAAACACCTAAATTGGTTAGAACTACTATATCAACTAACATAGCTTCTTACCATCTGTAAATTTATCCATCATCCATCTGCTTGTCCATCACTAAATACCATTCTACAGAACTATGTTCCCAACTGGGCATTACAATCAAATGACCAAAAACTCTTCTCTGTCCACAAACCTATGAAATCTGATGGCCAAGGTCTGTACTCATACCATGCTGCTAAGGACTGGAATTCCTTACATATATCCAACACCTTACCTCCAGTCCTTTAACACCATTCTGAAAGACATCCTAGCCAAAATCTGGCTCTGTTCTTGCTCCACCCCAGGATAAACAATATCCCTAAATATGAACAAGTACCTGTTCATACCTTACACCCCCTTACTCTCCCTTGTTCACTCATTTCCTTACTTCAACCAATTTCTCTCCTAGAGTCTCTTTTTAAATATGTCATAACCCTGTTTTTCTCTCACTTCATGTTGCAATTCATGTTTGTATTATACACTTATAAATTGTATCTATACTTAACCAATTTTTTCACATTATATCTAATTTGGTATAATTGTTTAAACTATAGATGTTTTTGAATGTTTTCAAATTATTTGAAAATTGTAAAATTATTGTTCTTAGAGTGTTTTTATAATACTTTGGAGCTTTTCTCCCCTGCCTCCGCTAAAAAATGGGCACCTACCCATTTGAACTGTCCCAGTAATCAAATGTCAATAAATAAATAACTTACAGAGAGCTAAATAAATTAAAAACAGGTAATATATCTTACAGTAAAGGAGCAGCATATGCTTTAAACATGAGAAATAATCACAAGATCAGGACAGGCAATCTGAATCCAGTACAGAATGAATCAGAAATTTACTTCTTTAGGTCTGCAGAGAGAACAAAAACAGCTACAGATAAGGTTGATCAGATCAGCCAACTAAACAAAGAAACAAAGACAGTAACAGGACCAAATGCCAAAATCACAGCACAATGAGAAGAGGAGTACTGAGTCCAAGATACTTCACCAGTCAGAATGCTAGATGGAGAGAGGATGAAGAAAAGCATACCACCACTGAGAATAGTGATATTCTACTGAAATTTCTTTCTTAGATGATGTTCAATAATAGGACTGAACCTGAAGCTCAATTTTTTGGTAGCCTGGTGGTTTGAGTAGAGGATTGAGGCTCTTGTTTCTTGTAACTAAGGTACATTGTTTGAGCCTGAGCAAATTAACCACCTGCACACACACACACACACACACACACACACACACACACACACACACACACACACACACACACACACACACACACACACACACACACACACACACACACACACACACACACACACATCCTTTTAGCACAATACATTTGGACAAAGCCCACACGCACACAACCTCTTAGCACAATACATCAGGACAAAGCCCACACACACACACAACCTTCTAGCACAATATATAGGGGCAAAGCCCACACACACACACACACAACCTCTTAGCACAATACATGGGGACAAAGCCCACAAACACACAAACACACAAAACCTCTTAGTACAATACATTGGGACAAAGCCCACACACAATCTCTTAGCACAATACATGGGGCAAAGCCCACACATAACTTCTTAGCACGATACATCAACGGGGACATATTTTAAATATTGCTATCATAAACTCACGAAAGTTGCTAGAATATAAGGTCTTCTGTTACCATGCATTTTCTGAAGAGCATGAGGTCTGAAACTCAAATGCCTGTCATTTTTTAGCAAATTCAATCCTCACTGATTTGCCAAAAAGAAATCCAGAAAATCACAATTTTTATGAGGAACAGACCAAAAATATGAGGCACAAATCTGGACATTCTGTGAAAATCTGGACAGTTGAGAGGTATGAATCATACACACACACACACACACACACACACACACACACACACACACACACACACACACACACACACACACACACACACACACACTTAATCTTAACATTGGGACAAAGCCTGAACAATAGGGATAACTTTCAAATATTTAAAATACTAATAAACAACAAAAATAACTAAAGACCACCAATGAAACTCACACAACATGAAAGTACAGTTGTGTACACTTACCATAAATGTAGATGTTCGAGTGTATTCACTGTTGCAGTCATTACATCTGGGTTATCTGCTTGCAGGTAGCCCTCAGTTGGCCTGATTAATAAAGTACTAAGAAACTGTAATCCCAACGAGCAGCCAAATGAGAGCCAAAGTAGATGAAAATTGGATGAACACAGTTTATTCACACAAATATTCACACAATGAATGCTGCTATTAATACAATTGCGTTTTCGTTTTACCACTTCCTCAGATACAATAAGCCAACATCGTTTTCTCACTTAAGTACTATGACATTGTTAAAACCAAATTTGCTATTGGACAAACAATTACATACGCAAATTGTGATGTATAGAAAATCAAATACTTGTTGTGATCACTTTGAATTTACTGATCTGTTTAAAATTGAATGATATTTGTTACATACCATTTCTATTAAATAATGAACTTATTAAAATCATCATTATAAAAAAATATATTATTGTAAAAAAAAAAAATATATATATATATATATATATATATATATATATATATTTTTTTTTTTTTTATATAAATATTTTAAATAAAATTTGAAACACTATTTAAATGTTCTGTTCATAAAATGCAATACTACCCTCTAGTGGAAATATAATAAACTACTTCCCAAAATATATTCTAAAAGTTTAGCAGATCTAAGCTTTAAAACTGATGTAATGGACAACATGTCATTAAGTCCGGGTTCCTTAGTGGCTTCTAAAATTATTTGCCAGTACAGTTCCCGGTACTCCAATTTTGCTTCCCACATACCCCCCCGAATTTCTTTGGGACAATCTCTAAAACAAAAAAGAGGAAACTTGCTTGTGTACATATTAACTTATGTCGGTACAATGCATTCCTAGAATTGGCCTTGCTAATTTCATAATGATGTTCATAAATCCTGGTCCTAAGTTTACGTTTGGTTTTTTCCAATATAAAAGGAAGCACATTCCTTACATATAACTAAATATACCAGACCACTACTATTACAATTAGCATACCCTTTACTCTTGATTTCTCTTTTCCTACTAGGAATCTCAACTGAAGAGGCATTTAAAATGTACATACATTGGGAGCAAGCTCCACATTTGTACGTCCCACGTTTCAAACGGGTACCAGTATACCCTTTTGATCCCCCATGCTCAAAACAATTTTTAAAATTCCTATCTCTTCTATAGGTAAACAGTAAATGTCCTATTACTACTGGTGCAATATCAGTAATTTGTGTAAATTTGTCCCATTCACGGGTAACTACCCTTCTTATAACATTTGAATCACCATTGCAATTCAAAATAAATGAATCTTTTTTGTTATTTGATTCATTATTGGGAACCTAAGTTCCAATAAGTGAAGGTCCATTGGGATCTTGACCCAAAATAGGTGCAAACCTACCTTTCCTACCTTCACTAACTTCCCTAATTGACTGTTGTATTAATTCCATCGGGTAGCCTCTATTTTTGAACATATCACTGATGTTTCAACATTCCGCAATATAATCTACATCTTTTGAAGTCATTCTGCTTACCCGAACCAATTGTCCCTTAATAAGATTTTTCTTCTGAAAATAGGGATGACCACTATTAAATTGAAGGTATGAATTTGAGAAGGTTTTCTTCCTAAAAATTTTGGAACAAAAACTTCCATTTTCCTTTGAAATACTAACATCTAAAAATGAAGAGTGTCATGGTCCACAGAATAAGTAAAATCCAAAAAGTGAGTAGTAACTTTTACATAATTCAAAAATTCCAAAAACTTCTCCTCAGAATCGGCCCATAATAAACAGATGTCATCTAAAAAATGTTTATATAATGACCAGCATCCCGTGAATTTACTACTGAGAATGAATTTATGTTCCCACCAGGAAAGAACTATACTGGCATACGTGGGGGCACAACTTGCCCCCATCGCTACTCCTTGATTTTGTTTGCAGAATTCTCCCTTAAAGTGCATAAAATTATTATTTAACACTATTTCCATGAGAAGGAGAATATTACTGAAATCATTTTGTGAAAAATTCCCAAATGTTAGCATATATTCTTCCAACCAGTTTAAACCTATTTCATGTGGAATACAACCAAATAAATCCACTATGTCCATTGTGATAAAAATCAATGTATCACTGTATATTTCAGATTTCAACTGTCTAAGAAGGTCCCATGAATCTTTTAGAACTATGGTCCCCTTACATGCTAAATCTTTTAGTTTGCTATCCAAGTATCGAGCTATAGGTGCTGTAATAGCACCCTCTGTGGAGACAACAAGTCTTAAAGGTGGATCTAATGGACATTTATGAACCTTCGGGATGCCAAACACCGAGGGAACTCTTGGAAATTTGTTGTATAAATATTTGTGAGTATCAAAATCAATGGAACCTTCCAATAATAAATCTTCCAGCATCAGATGAATCCTTGAGGTAGCTATATTAACCTCATTAACTGAAGCTGAACTATATTTATGGGAATTATGAAGTTCATTTTTCATTTTGGACTCATATTCAATACTGTCCATTATGACCGTACCACACCCCTTGTCTGGTTGCATGATTCTAATAGTACGGTCAGACCTTAAAGTATCCAAATGTTGTCTTTCCCTTAATGTTAGGTTGGAAAATACCTTATGTTTCTGAACTTCCTTTCTGATCTCCTTTTCCATAACACTTTCCAAGTTCTTTAATTGTGGATGCAATGGGGGATTGAAAATGCTTTTTCTCCTTAACATGGGTTCTGGTATAGTACTCAATCCTGAATTACCAAAAAATATAGCTAAATTATTTTTCCTAATAAATAACTTTAAGTCAACAATAGTTTTTACTAAGTCTGCTTTCCTAGATGGAATAAATTTAAAACCCTTAAAAAATAGATCAAAATGCCCTTGATCTATAGTAATGTGACTGAAATTGAAAATATTGTAACCTTGAAATGTATGTACTTTGTCAGACACTAAAATCAAATCATCATGATGGTCATTCGAAATCAAGTGTTCATTCCCCTTTTGTGGGAATAATTGTTGTAATTGTAAAACGTTCAGGGTTTGTTGCGAATTATGTTGGACCTCCTGGGTAAAGGGGGGTATGGTTGGTCTAATGGGAATTCCCCATCAGTAAAAGACTGACCCAAGTTATTGTCCATATCTCTATATCTGTCTCCAAAACCCTCATGTATCAAAGTATCACAATCTGGTTCTAAAAATCTTTTGAAAGGTTTGGGTTTCGGGTATGCAGTACCCTCCCTATATTCTTTAAAATCCCTTTGCAGTTTACCTTGTTTCCTACACGTTACCCTTACATTTTTTATCAATTTGCTTAAAAATATCATAATATTTAACTTTCTCATCCTCTACAGTAAATAATAAATCCTTCAAAATACCGTCATTCATTTTCTCCATTTCTTTCAACAATAGAACCTTTTCTTTTTCATTCTCATCTCTAATGGCCTTCACAATGTCCAACCCACAATTATTGAAAATTTTCACAAGATTAGAATGAAATTCAGACCCAATTTGTACCCTATTGGGTTATTTACAAATTCTCAAGCCCTTTGGCACAATTTTGTGTTTTAAACAATCATTTAAATACACATTGTCATATTCCAAGCCTTTAACTTTATCCATTAGAATGTACAAACGGTCTAAATTCTCTCTATACATGGGTATTCTGTTAGCTGTGTGGTCATAATCAGAGTTATTTGCTAAATCATACGTTTTAGATATAATGTCTTTAAAATGCATGACGCCAATATTTGAAACCGATTTGGAAACACAGTCACCTTGTTTAGCGTTGGCATCGGTGCCAAAATTCGAACCCTCCACCACCGCCGTTCTTGTTTGCGTCAGCGTTTCTTCTTCCTCCCTTGAAAAAATGTTAGGTATTCCTATGCAGTCATTTTTCTAAGTGGTTTGGGTTAACAAACCCTGCGAACTACTGGAAACAGTCATTGCTGACTTATTGCCTTGTCTCCTCATCATTTCCTGGTTTCCAGGAACACCTGACATAATAGTAACTATTGATTGGCAGGCTGGTGTGAGTAGTTCCACCAACTGGGAGAGCTGACTGATCATTTTACGAAGATCTCCCCTTCCACTTCTGGGCAATTCATCATCAACCTCCGCTCCTGGATGCTCTGCCATCGTCAAAACCAATAACCCAGAAAAGAATGGCTCCAAAAAGAACTAAGAAACTGTAATCCCAACGAGCAGCCAAATGAGAGCCGAAGTAGATGAAAATTGGATGAACACAGTTTATTCACACAAATATTCACACAATGAATGCTGCTATTAATACAATTGCGTTTTCGTTTTACCACTTCCTCAGATACAATAAGCCAACACTGTTTTCTAACTTAAATACTATGACATTGTTAAAACCAAATTTGCTATTGGACAAACAATTACATACGCAAATTGTGATGTATAGAAAATCAAATACTTGTTGTGATCACTTTGAATTTACTGATCTGTTTAAAATTGAATGATATTTGTTACATACCATTTCTATTAAATAATGAACTTATTAAAATCATCATTATAAAAAAATATATTATTGTAAAAAAAAAAAAATATATATATATATATATATATATATATATATATATTTTTTTATATAAATATTTTAAATAAAATTTGAAACACTATTTAAATGTTCTGTTCATAAAATGTGATACTACCCACATTTCATGTGGAATACAACCAAATAAATCCACTATGTCCATTGTGATAAAAATCAATGTATCACTGTATATTTCAGATTTCAACTGTCTAAGAAGGTCCCATGAATCTTTTAGAACTGTGGTCCCCTTACATGCTAAATCTTTTTAAAGAGTAAAGAGTATGCTAATTGTAATAGTAGTAGTCTGGTATATTTAGTTATATGTAAGGAATGCGCTTCCTTTTATATTGGAAAATATATTTTTTTATAATAATGATTTTAATAAGTTCATTATTTAATAGAAATGGCATGCAACAAATATTCAGTTTTAAACAGATCAGTAAATTCAAAGTGATCACAACAAGTATTTGATTTTCTATGCATCACAATTTGCGTATGTAATTGTTTGTCCAATAGCAAATTTGGTTTTAACAATGTCATAGTATTTAAGTGAGAAAACAATGTTGGCTTATTGTATCTGAAGAAGTGGTAAAACGAAAATGCAATTGTATTAATAGCAGCATTCATTGTGTGAATATTTGTGTGAATAAACTGTGTTCATCCAATTTTCATCTACTTCGGCTCTCATTTGGCTGCTTGTTGGGATTACAGTTTCTTAGTTCTTTTTTGGAGCCATTCTTTTCTGGGGTTACTGATTAATAAAGTCTTGGGTCCTGCATCGATTGCTGTCCCTTCTTCCATGACGTCAGGTTGTCAGGGCTATAAAACATGCAGCTGACACTATTACATCAGTTTTTCTTGCACCAGATGTCAGGTGCCCCCCTAATGGGAAGCAATTAAACATAAAAGCACAAAGATATACTTCCAACAAAAAAGCAAATACACCAAAAAGGCTTTTAAGCATAGTAAAGGAAAGTAGAGGTATAGCCAAAAGAAGTTAGGGGGCTGGAGGGAGGGTAACAAGGACTGCAACAGTGAATACACTTGAACATCTACATTTATGGTAAGTATACACAACTGTACTATGTTCTTCGTGTTTCACTGTTGCAGTCATTAGATGTGGGTAGATTCCCAAAGCTATGGTTGGGAGGGGGAATTTAGATAGCATTAGGGCCAGCTTTAAGGCCCTGCAAGACTGCAGTGGCAAATCCAGCTCTGGATTTAGAGAAAATTGGCAAATGATAATGCTTGGCGAAAGTATATACAGAACTCCAGGTAGGAGCTTCTAGGATGTCCCTGGTAGGGACGCCTCTGAGAAAGACTGTAGAGGTAGAAGCAGCCCTGGTGGACTGAGGTCTGATCCCCTGGGGGATAGGTTTTCCATGGTGCTTATAGCAGAAATGAATGCAATGGCTTATCCATTTAGAAATGATTTGCTTTGAAATAGCCTTCACCTCTGCCCCTGCAGCAAATGCCACCAACAGTTGTTCAGATTTCCTTTGAGGTTTAGTCCTGTCCAAGTCAAATCTAAGTTGTCTGTGCACACCTAAGGAATGCAGTATCCATTCCCCTTTATTCTGTGGATTGGGAAAGAAGGTTGGCAAATGAATAGACTGATTAAGAGCCACACTTGATACCACCTTGGGCATGAAGGATGGATTGGTTCTGATGGACACCCTGTCCGCATGAAAGATGATGAAAGGCTCCACTGCCATAAGGGCCTGTAATTCAGATACCCTTCTAGCTGAAGTGATTGCTAAAAGGAAAGCTGTTTTCCAAGAAAGAAATTTTAAGTCTGCAGTAGCAGCTGGCACGAAAGGAGGTAGAGTGAGTTTCTCCAAGACAAAGTTAAGGTCCCAGGCTCGGGTTGGAGCTCTCCTGGGTGGTCTCAAATTTTTGGCCCCTCTGAGGAACTGCTTGAGCAGCGGATGAGAGAAGAGGGGAGGTTCTGTGTTATAATGAGCTGAAATGGCTGAGGCATGAATTTTAATGGAGGAAAAAGACAGGCCCTTGTGAAGCATCTCAGTTAAGTATTGTAAAATCTGAGGTAAATTGAGCACTGCTGTGCTCATCCCTTGAGACTGGTTCCAGACACAGAATCTTTTCCATTTTTCAGCATAAGATTTTCTAGTACTAGGCCTCCTTGCCTCTAAAATGATATCCATCACAGGTTTGCTGAGGGATGGTAAAGGAGAGCTTAGGTAATTAGCCAGGCTGCAAGGTTCAGTGTTGGAAGTTGAGGGTGCAGAATCTGGTTCTCCTGCTGAGACAGCAGGGAAGGAGTCTGAGGCAGGTGCCATGGAGATAACCATGACACACTGCGCAGGAGGGGGTACCAGTGTTGGCGCAGCCAGTCTGGAGCAATCAAAATCATCCTTGGTTTGTCCTGTTTGATTTTTAGTAGTTCTTTGGAGAGCAGAGGCAGAGGGGGGAAGGCATAGACTGATAGGTTTTTCCAGCTGAAGAACAGAGCATCCACTTTCCAGGCTTGTTTGTGAGGAGTTCTTGTGCAAAATTTGTCCAATTGGTAGTTCTGGGGAAAGGCAAACAGGTCTATATCTGGGCTCCCCCATTTGCTTATCAACATGTTGAAAATCATTGGTTCCAGTTTCCACTCGTGTGGGTCCATGAGGTTTCTGCTTAGTCCATCTGGCAGTGTATTTAATTTTCCTGGCAGGAATTGAGCTTGTAGGTGCACTTGGTAGCTCAAGGCTGTGTTCCACAATGTCATGGCTAGTCTGCAGATGGGGTAAGAATGTGTACCCCCCTGCTTGTTTATGTACTACATAAGAGTGGTGTTGTCCATCTTTACCATTAGTTGTCCTGGAAGAATGTAGTCTTTGAAGGCTGTCAGAGCATTCTGTACAGCTAACATTTCTTTTTGATTGATATGCAGGTGCATTTGATGTGGGTTCCATTTGCCCTGAATGCACTTTCCTGCCAGGTGAGCTCCCCATGCATAGTCTAATGCATCTGTTTTTAGGGTTTTGGTGGCAGGGGGTGGTGTGAAAGGTAGTCCCTTGTTTTGGTGGCAAGCCTCTGCCCACCAAAGGAACTCTAGGTGTAGGCAAGGTATGATAGGAATCATTGTTTCTAGGTCTTGAGAATGTTGACACCATAGGCTTTTTAGATACCACTGTAGTTTCCTCATATGCAGTCTTGCATATGGAATTAGAAGAATGCAGGAGGCCATGAACCCCAAGGCTTGCAGTATTTGTCTTGCAGATAGCAGGGTTTTTGTGGCCACTTGTTTGAAGTAGGTTGTCAAATGAATTTGCTTTTCTGGCGTGAGGTAAGCCACCTGGGAAGTTGTATTGAAGCTTGCTCCCAGGAATATAATTTGTTGACAGGGTACCAGGTGTGATTTCTTTTTGTTTATGGTGTACCCCAAACAAGTTAGAACCCTTTTTACAAAGGTCAGATGATTCAAAAGTATGTCCTGGCTTTCTGCCTGAATTAGACAATCATCTAGGTATGCTATATTTGAATATTTATTTGCCTACAAAGTACAATAACTGGAGCTAGGCACTTTGTGAATACCCTGGGCACAGTAGATAAGCCAAAGGGCAGTGCAGGGAACTAGGTGTAGCCTGCTTTGAAGCATAGGTATCTTCTGCAAGATTCCCTGATTGGGATGTGCAGGTATGCTTCTTTTAAATCTAGTGTTGCCAACCAGACATCTTTGCCTAGCATAGGAAGTAATTGATGAAGAGTCAGCATCTTGAATTTTGGAATCTCCAAAAAGGTGTTTAGAGTAGACAGGTCCAGGATAGGACGCCATGAATTGTCTTTTCTGGGTACCAGGAAAAGTCTCTAGTAGAAACCTTGTCCCTTTATCTCTTCTGGTACCAGTTGAATAGCCCCCATGCTTAAGAGAGAAAGTACTTGTTTTTGGGCCTCTGCCCACTGATTTGGGGGTAGGTCCGGCCACCCACTTGGTGTTGGCAACATGTGGAAGTGAAATCTGTATCCCTGGGACACTATATTTAAAACCCATTTGTCCTGGGTAATGAGTTCCCAATTCTTTGCATGAAGAACAATCTTTCCCCCCAAAGGGGCAGTCAGTTGATAAATGCTTGTAAATTTTAAAAGGAAGTCATTGAGGCAGTTTACCATAGGGGGGAGTCTTATTATTCCCAGACTTGGAAGTGGAGGCCCTCCACTGCTTAGTTCTGTGAGTCCCCTGGGACTGAAACCGTGTCTGGGTTTGGCTTGAGAACACCTGGAAGGGGCTGGAAAGGACCAATTCTTAGTGGGCCAGTGCCTACTAAATCTAGGAGGCTGAACTTGTAAAAAATCTTTAACAGTTTGCATAGATTTAGCTTTATCTTCCATCTTTTTTAAGAACTTCCTCAGCCTTGTTGCCAAACAGGTGGTCCTGATTTAAAGGAGCATCCAACAATTTAGCTTTAACATGACCAGGCAAAGATTGCTCCTTAAGCCAAGCATGCCTTCTGAGCACAGACCCAGTAACAGCAGCCCTGCAAGAGGCCTCTAATGAATCCAAACCACATTGCAAAGTATGTTTTCCAACTTGTTCAGCAGAATGCATTAAATCCTGTAATTCTTTATTTTCCACACAGTCAGGAATCAACATCATTTTCTATTTAAGCAGTCTAGTAACATGTTGCTGATATTTTAACATATGAAACTGGCAGTTTAAAGCTCTAATGGGCAAGGTTGCAGAAGTGTAAACCTTCTTACCCAATCTGTCCAGTGCCCTGGAGTCTCTATCAGAAGGGGTAGGATTTTTAGCAGTAGAAGCCTTAATGCCCTTTGGGCCCCTGTGAAATAGTCTCTGGATCTGCAATAGGATTTTTGAAAAGGAACTTGTGGGACTCAGGGACCCTGTAGTATCTGTCAGGTTTTCTGGGAGCAGGAGGCAGGGAATCAGGGGCCAAACTAGATTCCGAGAAAGCATCATCAACAATGTCTAGTACAGGAGGAATAGCTAAAGGCCTATGCTGAGGTAGGAGAAGGAAATCCCTAAGCCTCTTTTTTGAATCAGAAATCCTGGCTTTCCTAGTGGAAATGCTCCCTTAGAGTATGTAAGGTTTCCCCAAAAGAAAAATCCTCATAAGTAGGTAAGGACAAATCCAGATCATCAGAAGAGTCAGAAAAAACAGAATCCTGATCAGAAGATTCATAATCAACTTCAGTCCTAGGCCTCTTAGAAGGGGGGGTTGGCTACCCCTGATTAGAGTGATTAGATCTTCAGCAATTCTTATCATTTGTTTGTTAGGCCTAGAGGCCTGAGCATGTGGCCTGGGCATCGTTTTTTTAGACATGGATCGAGATTTAGGCCTAAGTAAAGAAGGAGGCATCGGTTTAATATGCAAGTCCGTAGGCCTGAATACACCATCAGAAGCCGGTGCCTGCACAGCGGCTCCAGACCCATCCAAGGTAGAGACATCCACGGGTTCCATAGTTGAAGCATCTCGCGGCATACTAGACTCCGAATGGGTCTCAGTAGAGGCCTGCGAATCAGAAGTAGTGGGTATCAGGGGCTGCGAAAGTGCCTCACTGAGTACCAGCAAACTGGCGACTGGCTTAGGAGAAGTGTCGTCTGCAGTTTTGGACCTCGGCGGCCTGTCTCTATCTTTATCTTTGCATTTTTTCTGAATCCTGGTAGTCGGATGGCTAACCGATGACATTTCTGGATAATTAAACCGAGAACTGAAATATTTAGAGGCGAAAATATACCGACGATAGGATAGTGCGCTGATTAAATAAAGCACAAAACTGACAGCAAGGTACGTCATGGTCAGGGCCTAGGCAAGGAATATAGTACGAATGAAAATCTTTATGAGGTATTTGCTTTCCACAAGTAACGCAATTATTAACTTTTACTGACATTGGTAAGGAGCAAGAAAAGGTTTCCCCAATGGGGTACTTAGCTTTAGTTGAAGACTTCGGTTCTGAAACACGAAAATGAAAATTTCAGGAGCCGGCCGACTGGCACTTGTGAACTGCTTCTGCTTCGGGCACCGCATGGCAAGAAAGACTGGTGTAATGGCGTCGGCTGCATGTTTTATACCCCTGACGACCTGACGTCATGGAAGAAGGGATAGCAACCGATGCAGGACCCAAGACTTTGTTAATCAGGCCAACTGAGGGCTAACTGCAAGCAGATAACCCAAATGTAATGACTGCAACAGTGAAACACAAAGAACATCTTTATTACTAATAAGACTTCATCAGAGTAATAGGTGAATTAAAATGCCTAATGTCCTGTTATATTATAGACAACCAATGCACTTTGCAAACATTCCTGTGTTTGTATTAACTTTAAGAAGTTTACTTTTTTACCTTAGATAGGGTGTTGGTATCTCCCTTGTCTGACAATATAGATTCATTTTTAAAGGATAAAGAGTTGTGTTGGCAGTTGAGGCTTAATGCCTCGCAACTACTGGGTATTGATACTATTTCTATTACAGGTATTTTGAAAATAAGAGCTAATGCATTATAACACAAGTTTTATTTTATATTTATTATGCTTATCATAGAGGTTTTACATTTATATTATAAGTATATATTTGTGCATTTCATATTCTTACATTTCTACATTTAGGGCATTGTCCATCCTCACTCAGTCTTTTATTGCATTCGAGGATCATTTTATTAATATTATTCAGTGTATTTTCAACATAATTCATGGTGTGCCTTTAAGAATACCTTTTGATTAAGTGGTTACCTTCACTGATTGGCTGTCTATTAATATAAAAGGACTGTGGGCATTTTAATTCACCCATTACTCTGATGGTTAGTTTTCAAAAAAAAAAAAACTAAAGCACTAAGTAATAAAGTTCCCAGTGTGTGTTTCTTTGGAGGCTTTTTGTTATTATAACTTTCAGATATTGCTCTCATAAACTATGAAAGTTGCTAGAATAAAAGGTCTTGTGTTACCATGCATTTGCTTAAGGGTATGAAGTCTGAAACTCAAATGCCTGTCATTATTTAATGAATTCGATCCTTACTGATTTTGTCACAAAAATCCAGAAAATCACAAATTTTACTAGGAACAGACCAAAAATATGAGCCAAAAATCCGAACATTTTTCTGAACATTTGAGAGGCATGATCACAGGCACACAGACACACACACACACACACACACACAGACACACACACACACACACACACACACACACACACACACACACACACACACACACACACACACACACACACACAAATATACTTCTTACTTGTCCATATGTGTTGCCAGCGGCACACACCTGCAGGAGTAGCTCGAGGAACGTCCCTTACATGTCTGTCCTTGGAAGAACTGGAGATATTTCTTTTTGTATTTAAATTCAGCTCATGCATGCAGAATGTGGAAAGAAACATGTCTGTGCGATGATGAGGCTGTCTGAGACTGGATGCAAAGGGTGTTCTTAAAGAATAATGCCTTTAGAAAAATGCATATTTTTTTTTAATGGTAAAAGTAAATATGATAGCCCCCCAACCAGCAGGCCCTAACCCAGCTAGCACTGGCCCCTCCCAGACAGTGAGACCCAGGTGACTGCCTTGGTCGCCTGGTGCTGGATCCGGCTCTGCTGCAGTTAAGCATAGCAAATAATTGATATTTTGTTTACCATTTCCTTACAAGTAAAGTCAAACCAAAGCAGTGCACCCTTTCTGCAGCTGCAGAACTTAACTCTACCACTTCGAGATAAATAAAGTTGTACTAGATAGAGATAAAGGAAATATGTAGCTACAAACCTTCTGATTGTCCTAAAAAATATCAGTGTGTCTTCTTCCAACGGAGCTGCAGCAGCAGCAGTGGTCCTAATAACTGAAGCAGCCCTCCAGAGAACTTACAGTTTTAAACGGAGAATGTCTGTTGATTTATGGTGTGAAAGATTATTTACAATGGCAAGAAACAGTTGCCTGGGTAGGACACATATGTCAGCCTGTAGTGTATAAAATTAGAAATCAAAATCTAGACTTGTATTTGATAGATCCTATTAAATAATGTTTGTCAGAAAACTTAATTTAAAATTGTTTTTCACTACAACTAAGGGAGATGATGTTAGTGAGAATAGACATAAGAAGATGTGACTTTAATCCTCCTTTGGCACCACCTATTGCATTATTTGAAAAATTGTATGAGAGTTATTTGAGCAAAAAACATATGAGATCAAGCGCTTTCGCCTGGATCAGTACCAGGCTTTTTCTTGAAAAAGCCTGGTACTGATCCAGGCGAAAGCGCTTGATCTCATATGTTTTTTGTCTTTTATTTTGAATAAATTTGGCAGTGAGCTACAGTTGAACTGGTTCGCCTTTCTCCTTTGCTCTGGATTTTGATATTCAGAGTTATTTGAGAACTATGGCTTTATCCTTTTTATAATTTAACAGTTGATAAAAGAAAAGTTGGTGGATTCCCTGATGAATGACAAATCAGTGTTTAGAAACCTGACAACAGGGAGGCGTGGTCATTATGGATATTTATTATTATTCACAGAAAATGTCAGAGCATTTCAATAATGGAGATTTTTACAGCAGTATCTAGAAACAAGGTCAAGACTGCTTATGCCAAGGTTACTCTCTTAATAGAAGAATGAAATATGGAGTATGAGTTACCAGGGGATCTGCTGAATTATTTAATGGTTAAAAAACATAGACTCCAATATTTTTTGGATACCTAAAACCCATAAATCAACTATTGACCCCCAATGAGATTGATAGTTACAGTGGGAGGATATTTACAGAAAACTTCATTGTACTGCGGAAACAAGCATACCCATCACTGCTTTCAAAGTCTAATTTCTAAAGTCCTGGTAAAGGTACGTATGTAAAACTAAGGCAGCAAGGAGGCATCTACAAGTTGACATGATTTGCTAAACATGATAGTGAAAAGGTCAGCATGGAATGTGCAAAGCTGGAGTTGTTGATTAGACAAGTAAAGAAACGATTTCCAACAAATGAGTGAAATGTCAACCCCTACTAAAGGATTCAGTTAGTATAATAAGAAAAAAATATAGAGTGAAAGATTTTTCTAAAGACATGGTATTAACATATAGCAATAAAAATAAGGAAAACAGGGATGTCATGGTTAAGAATAAGAATGGTGTCTTTGAAACTTTTAGGTTAAGGGTCAAATTGGTGAGTTACCATGGTTTGTGTATAAAAAAGGTAAGAATGTAAAATTCCTTGAAAGAGGTTTAAAAAATGTTGATGTGGCAAGAATTAATAATGGAACAATGAAGTGTGGAGCATGTTCTCAATACAGGTACATTTTAGATTCCTTCAATGTTACTATAGCTAATTACCCCAGGGTAATTTAACCTCATGGTAAATTTGACTGTGGTATGAAGGGGTTTATTTATATTACACTCCATATGTTTTGTCAAGCATTTTATGTTGATAAAAGGAGAAGGCTTTAAGAATGATGATTTATTAGCTGCAGTATGCTATAAAAAGGGACAATTTGAGGAAAGGGCTCAGCAGGCATGTGTGCACTTGTGTAAGCTTTAAGAAATTCCTCGTCTATATTTAGGAAAGGTACACATTCCAATTAGAGGTGAGTGGGAGGGACAGATAGAGGCCAGAGAATAGCACTGGCAAATTCTGTTGAATGCCACAATGACACACACGCACATACACAGACGCACACACGCACACGCACATTTTGTTGCAGATCTACCGTATAGACCTGCTGGAATGGGAAAACTCCAGGAGTTTGCTGTCAAAACATTGCAGGGGAATTTGTTGTGCCGACTTCAGCAGGGTTCCAAGCAGTGAGCATCCTTTCCGTATTTCAACCTGGAACAATCTAAGCCCCTACACTTCTTAGATTTCCTATTGACCGTATTCCATCACCTAAAATCCTGATTGTCTGTTTTCACTATTTGATGAAGAGCTTCATTTATTGTTTGTAGTTTTAAGATGAATCTAATGTTGTGATAAAACCCTGACTTAGGATGAAAGTGCTCACCAAACATTTGTAAAATATCTCAAAGGACAGCAATCTCACAAAGTCTGTCATCGTATGTATTTTTTTATTTTTTTATTTTTGTTTTCTATCTCAGTTCATTCTGAGTGCATGTACGCAGGGAGTCTCTGGCAGTTTAGTGATGAAAGTATTTTATATTATATAGAAAATAAATCATATATAGTATATATCATGTGTGAGTGTATGTGCATGCATGTGTGTATGTGCAATAATATAATGTAAGTATGTTTTGGACAACAAAAAGAAGTTGCTTAAAAAGCAGCTTATCTAGAGACCCTGAAGCATTTATATCTGTACTTCTTTGTAAGATGCTCATTTATTTACTTTATGAAGCTGAATATGTTTTGATAATTTCTGACATGACTTGAAAGAGCATTCCTACAGTTGCTATGTTTGAGAACATTTTCACACAAGAGAGAGAGAGAGAGACAGAAAGAGGGACAATGCACTATTAGTACACGAGTGTAACAGGTAGTGAGGGATATGCTGTTAAGAGACAGTTTAAGTGCTAAAGCCAGAAAATAGATAAGATTCAATAACTTGTGTCTGGGGCACTAAAGAATTTTAAAAGTGGTCCCCTCCCTTCAGCCAGCTAAACCCTTGCCAAAGTTAATACATATGCCTCTGGTTTCTACTGTCATCTAGATAATTTCATATGGCATCTGTTTCTATATACAACAAATATAGTACCAAATTCAGCAATAAACCTTATGGTGGAATTCTGTCATAAATTGTATAGCAACAGGACAAATTAACCAGTAGTGGTAACATATGCCATACACTGTAAAAATGTTGAGTTAGTAACCTACTGCTCAAGCAAGTTTTTTTTTTATTTAATGGTATAGATTTAGGTCCCGTGTATGTGGGTTTGTACAGCCATTAGTTTGTAAGGAAAAGAAAACTACTGTCCCCATCCAAACATTGCAGAGTCTCCCCCCTCAGTATCTCAAAGGATCATCTCCTTAAAGCACTCTCTAAGACTAAAAGTCCTTTTGCCATGGGTTCCAACAATTTATTGGGTTGTCTAATGAATAATGTCAGCACAAACCCTGATTGTCTTCTTAAGCTGTTCAACCTAAGCCTAGCTTCAGACTACAGGCTACATCGCTGCATCCTGGCAAACCACGGTTGTGATGTCGTCACTGACCACAGAACTTACAGACCCAGTAGCCTTGTAAGATTTGCCTGTAAAGCAGCTGAGCAGGTCCTCACTGACCTCATTATTTATGCCATTAAAATCTGAACATGTCTGACCCACTGCAGTTTGGTTTTGTTAAAGGCCGATTCATGTATGCTTAATCTTGTGAGCATCTTTGAAAACTTAATTCAGATTATGGGCACTGGTCCCAATGTCAATACTGCCTACTTGGATATGACAAAGGTGTTCAAAACCATATCTCATAATGAAACCACAAATAATATAAATCCCATACATAGTAATTCTTATGTGGTAAAATGGATTGTAATCTGGCTAAAGAACAGAATGCATGTTATCATGCATGTTATCCTTCTTAATACTATATATCTTAATAAAAATGAAAATAAGCTAATCTCAACCATCTTTTTAGATCTCTTTAAAGCTTCTGACACTGTCTCTCACCCAGAATTACTTCACACTTTTTTATCTCTTGGTACCCCATCACTATTATAGCAATAACCGGCAAAGTAGGTGTGATATATTGAAGATTTACCCATGGTTGGTGTGGTTTAATCAAAAGGGTGAAGCTCAAGGCATTAAACAAAGCCAAAAGTGGGTAAATCTTCAATATGCCACACCATGGAGTTGGTTATTGCAATTATACAATGACATTATTTAAGGAAAAAAGGACTTACTTTTCTGAAATAATGCCTTTGTATACTGGAGCAGTGGTGCTTTTCTGCTTTTTCCTAGGTCTCTGGGGCGTTGCTGATGTACTGCACATGCATATGGGAGTTCCATTCCTTCACTTTCACAGTAACCACTGTGGTGTAAAGGAAGCAGTGGAGAAAGGAACATCTACATTGCTTTCTTTTTTATTTTAATTAAAAAAGAAGAAACCAGGAGGCCTTTAATGTACACCAGAGATGGGACCCAGAAAATAAAACAATAATCAGGTGCGTTTCTTTCATTTTGTATAATGTACCTGCTTATCCTTTTATTTTTCTCTGTGCTGTTTCTCTCATTCGTTTGGGTCCCCAGTTTTGTGAGTATATTTAAAAAATATATATTAATGGAAGAAAGTCTGGGAGACCAGACCTTTTTCCATCGGTATATGCTCAAATGGGAGATTGGTGTAATGGTTAAGGTGCTTACCTTGGAAGCACAAAGTGCAGAGTTTGAATCTCACATGGGGTAATTGGCTAGGCTTAAAAAATGGCCCATGAGGGCATTTAGCCTAGTACTAAGCTATGAAGATTTACAACGGGCATGCTGGTTGGGCTGGCCAATCAGCATGCTACTACTTTTTAAATATTAATGGCCAGTCATTGTATAAATTGGTTTATATGCTACCTCTAATGGCCCACAAACAGTAAAATAGAACTCAGCCTTCTCCTCTTGTATGGCACAATCAACTAGTGTTCTATTCTATGGCCCTTACTATTTAATATTTTCATTAATAATCATGCTTCCTCCATGAGGCCATTTTAAACTATTACCCAGAAATCATTCACCTATATAGAAACCTGACTTGCCCACTCACAATGTTGCTTAAATGCTTTCAAACTAATGCTCTTTATTCTAAGTATAGTGCATACATTTTAATTTCACAATAAACTCCTCCAAAATATTCAACTAGAAATAGTCACCAAAACTGAGTTTTGAAGGGTTACCATAGATGATCAACTCAAATCCAATGCACATATACAAAATGTTGTAAAGAAAACACGTACTTTACAGAGCTGCACATACTCTAAAAAACACAGCCTCATTCTATCACATTTCAAGGTTACTCTGTAGCTGCCTCATCCTTACAAACATTAATATCACATCAACTTGTAAATTACAACAATGCTTCAACAAAATTGTAAAATTTGTTGTTAAATGCCTGGTTCCACTCTTAACTGCTTATCCCTTAAACAATTAAATTGGCTTGAATTCCCAACACACTTAAGTTATACACAGTTAAGACAGGTTCACAGCATTCTCCTCATTCTCAATAAACGTCCTTCCCTAAACCTTTTACTACAATGCATGCATACATACAATCATTTCAAGCATGGGCATTAATGCCTAGCCTGCCAGTTGTTCCCATAATAAGTATACAGGCTATTCCTAAAAATATGTAAACTAAATGCTTTCTTCAATGCAATTCGGTAGTCTGCTCCATTTATCAGCTGCTGTCTCAGAGAACCAATTAGTACACTTCTCATTCTTATAGAATCTTCTACATAGGTTGTCTAATGATTCTCTACTATTTTTGATAACCCCCAAATATTCCTAGAGGTAATTGTCTCTAAATACCCTATATACCTGAATAAGATCTCCTCTTAAATATCTATATGTACAAGTTCAGATAGTTTAGTCTTTCATAATAACTTATATTTTCGCATCCATGAATGCCCTTGGTATTTTTTCGGTGTACTCTTTTCAGTTTACTAATGCTTATTTTCTTATAAGGTTTCCATATTGTTATTTCATACTGAAGTTTGGGTCGAATGCAATTAACAAACAATGACTTCATCATTTCTTATTATCTAGACTTCATAAACCTTTTTATACAACTTATAGTTCTATAACTATCATTAACCAATTGGTTGATATGATTAGAAAACTCAAAGCTGGATCTAGCCCTATAACCGGGTCCTTAAATGGATCTACAATTTCAATCACTGTGTGCTGTATTAAACATTCACCTTTCAATTTATGTCTTCCAAATCTCATGTGCTTAGTTTTTGATGTATTTATCAGCATATTATTATCGTGTGCCCAAATGGTCAAATTAGTCAAGTTCTTTTGCTGAGATGCCCTATCTGTAACACATGTAATCAGTTTACCCAATTTCAAGTCAGTAGAACACCTCAAATGAAAAAGATAGGTCAGAAAGATACAATCTAAACAAGTAAGTGCCTAGGACAGAGCCCTAAGGAACACCCTGACTGTAACCCAGAATTCTACCTGTCCAATTGCTGTATGATGCTTGCATATGCTATTTGTAAGTTCATCAATACCTTGTTGTTCTAATTTATTTATTAGTGTTTTGTGTATGACCCTGTGAAATGCTAAATTTAAATTTATATAAATTATGTCACAGCACAATTTTTCATTCATAGCTGTTATTGTATTGTTATAGAACATCATGTTACAGGTGGTAATAGATCAAAATATGCATATTGATATATGGTTTCAAGTCCCAACATTTTCAGTTCTGACAATAACTTATCCAGTATTATCTTCCTCATTATTTTTTTCACAACATGAAAGTAGATAGGTCAATATCATAAGATCGAAAGTGCATATGTGCGACTACATAAAAGTCGACACATAATGCACGAAACCTGCAAATAGCAAACGGCCATGTAATCGAATTTTTCCCTAGGGAAAAAAACTTACGTGGTCGTCTGCTAAAAAAAATAATTTAACACCATAAATAGGTGGGGGGCTTTGCCCCCCACACAGCATGGGGGGCTCTGCCCTCCACACCCCCTTAACTAAATATACCAACTTCAAGATCACACTATAGGGAAGGAAAGGGCTAATCCGTGAAGTTGGCCAGCTATCTCCTTGCCCTATGACATATTCATCGAATCGCTTAAATGCGATTCAATGAATATGTGTTGCTGTTTCCGTATTTGCTCAGAAGCATTTTCGTGCTTCTAATATAGCCCCAAGTAGACATAAGGGTCTGTATGACTCTGGGTTTGTCCTACTTCCCTTTCCCTTAAAAACAAGTTTAATACAATCTTGAAGAATCTCCCCATATTTATATAACCTAGTAAATAATAAATATAATGGTACTGCAAGTTCTTGCTGAAGTGTTCTCTAGTCATTATTATTCATAGTTAATTACTAAGCTAACTGCCCTTGCGAACCATTTTAAGCCTAGCCAATTATCCCTTGTGAGACTCAAATGCTGCACCTTGGGTTTGTAAGTTAAACACCTTAGCAATTAACACCCTCCCAACTAATTCTGTCTCCTCCCTGTACTTTGTTTGGATCAAGTTTGCATATATTTTTTTCAATATAATCTAATTTGATTTCTGTATCTGAGGTCACCTGGATGTCACTAGCAGAACTTTCCATCCCCGTTGTGGATCAAACTGTTTTGCATAAGATTTTGTAAATATATCTATAATTTGTTGTGTCTGAGAATACATTTTAGAATCTATACACAGTTTATCAATTTGTATGTCTTTACTCCTTCCACATCTTATGTATCTATAAAATGGTCTCCTGTTATGCTCAATATCTTTTTATAAATTTTCTTTAATTTTTTCTTGATCTTGTCTCACACTATGTTTAATTTGCTTGACCAGCTTGTTTATTTCAGTTTTCAAAGTTGTAGTTTAACCTCTTTTCCATTTCTTATATATTTTTTTCTCTCACCTTAATCAGGTATCTTGTTATTAATGGAAATATATCCCCTGACGTTATATGCCTAGATCCTAATACTAAACATTTTTTTTTTAATTTTTGCATTCAACTTCTCTTTCAAAACTTTCCACATTCCTTCTGCAGTTTTGGCACTGAATGCATCACTTTACACAATGACTGTTTTGCTTCCATATAATCTGTAATTTATCTTCTGTGCATTGGTTTAGATTCAGTTTGGTAGAATTATCTAACAATAAATTAAACTTTATAACCCCATGATCACCTCACATCAACAGTGGTAAAACATGACATTAGGAAATAGTAATTTTTTTAAGAACACAAACAATGTCTAGTATGTTTTGTTTCCTAGTAGTTTTTTTACAGTCTTAAGCAATTGTTCTTCCTGAACATGCATTGTAAATAATTTCCTTACTAATGTTGTTGAATCAATATTATTCCAGTCTCTTTCTGGTCAATTTCAGTCAATGGCCACTATTATTCTTAGCTCCTGTGTTTCATGCAAGACATGTATAAATTCATCTAGGTCATCTGCACTTGACTTTGGTGCTCTGTACACTCCAACAATTGTTATATGTTCCACGGTTGTCTTTATTGTCAAAGTTACACAATATATAGTATTGGTCTTATCATTGAACATGTAATAATCACAGGTCTCATAACTATCTTTAATCCCTATTATAATACCGCCACCTGATTTTTTGCTAGAATATATGTTACAGTTAAAAACATTTATACCCTGACAGATCTGATTTCTAGTCATTGTTCTTTAACCATGTTTCACAGACAACATCAATCTTGTGGGAATGAAGCAAATTTTCCAATAAAAAACTTTATTATTAATACTCCTAACATTAACGACCACCAGAGATGTAGCAAATGTTGCTATCTGTGAACTGTTAAATATTCGACCAGGCAAAAATCTTGCCTTGTGTTTGTCAAATACTGCAAAATGTCTGCTGCAAACATTCTCTTCCCTAATCTAAAAAAATGCACACCATCCTGCTTGAACATGTGTGCCCAAAATTGGGCTCAGATGCTCAATTCATTTCCATTTTTTAAAATTGAACGTTTTTTTCATGTAGGTATTTACATTCTTTTCTGAATATTTTCATTCGCAGTAACCTGACTCTCCTTTCTATATGTGATTTGTGAAAAATACATCCTAACACCTATACAAGCTATGCTAAGAGGGCCATATGTTCCCTACTAACTGTCAGAGTCCTTGCAGATAAGGTCATTTGTACTGAAATGTATAAAAACAGGTCCATACTTCCTTATATTAAGGCATTGTAAGGCTTGTCTCACATCCTCTATTTTTATTCTTGGCAAGCATAACATTATTATCTTTTCTGCAAATGTAAGTATCAGTTCCTCTAATAACTGAATACCCAATTACAAGAATATTTTTTCTGACCTGTTCTGAAAAATCTTCATCTTCTAGTTGACTAATAGCTGTTCTATCCGTTGTTACAAAGGAGTGATTTTCATCACCATCAGTCTTATTAATGCCACGCTTTTCATTATGCATTACATTTGAAAGCATGCAGTTCTCATACAGCTGGATTTGTACATTCACAGCTTCAGCCATGTTGTCAAAATCTGTCGTTCTCATCTTTTTTTCTTACAGTAATGTTCTTCACTCCTTCCACATTCAATTTTGATTTCTGCCTTTTCACCTGCCCCTTTCCTCTTTTTCTACCTTCACTTTTGGAAAAATGCTGCCTTTTTATGTAGGCTGAAGGTTTTCTAATAGAAAAATGTTATCATTCCCTGTAATCGATGTGTTATGTAACAGTGTCCTTTTAAGTATGTATTCTCTTTACTTTACAGACATTTATCAGGTTTTTTTCTTCCTTGTTATTTGTTGTGAACGTCTTCCTTTCTTTCTTTTTTATCTCCTTCTATATGCTCTGAATCCTCAGATTGCTGAATATTTGTATCCAGCATTCCAAAGGTGTCAGGTACATTGTCTTGTTTCACAGGGCTGTGTAATCTTTATAGACAACAGATACATCCTTTCCTAAATTTGTACAATGGTACTCTCCTGCCAAACCTTTTTGATCTATAGACACAGAACAACTTCTTGTTACAAAATCAATGAACTCTCTCATGGATTCCTAATTTTCCACTTATGTCACAACTGAAATTCTCTTCCAGGTAATTTTCATCTTATTTCCTCCACCAACTGCTTCAAAGATAAATCAAAAGACTAGCTACTTAACATCGGTATTACTTGCTTAAAAGTCATAATCGATAATACCTTTCTGTTACTACCCTTTAACAAAGAGTAAATATTCTATCCAAAAATGAGTCCATTCAGTAACTTATGTTTCTTCCTTTCAATTCAATAAATATTCCACTATCCACGCTGCTATTTTTCTTTCACTTTTTACTCTCTCTCTCTCTCTCTCTCTTTCTGTCTTTCAGTGCAAACACCATCTTCCATACTGAAAATATTTCTTTTCATCATTTGTATACACTAAATGTAATATCCTCCCTATTTCTATTCTTCGTTTTTCTCCCCTTCCTGTCTCCTGTTTTTCATCCCTGCTCTTAACTAAGATTGCATTCAGTCCATTTATCATTTCAGAAAATCTACAGCGTATTTATGTAATTATATTTTTTTCTGTTACCTTTTCTTCATATTGTCACTCAAATTGCCATTATTGATCGAAAATTATGCCATATTTTTTCATTTTATTGTTAATCTAAATATCACTACTATAGTTTTTGGAGCTTTTTTCCTTGAGTCTTTTTTGAAATGGGGTCTTTTATATCCCTTTTATATTCTGTTGATGAAGAAGCTCGAAAAAGTTTGTGGTTCTTTTATATCCCAGTCAAGAAACAGTGGAAATAAATAAAATAAAGCATCCTTTAGTCTCTAGACAGAGTAATGTACATAGAGAGACGTTAACAGCAAGAATAACTTCTGAAGACAATACAAAATAAATCTTGCATCTCCAGGACACATTATAACAAAGGGCACATAACAAAAGTTTATTAAAAGCAAAACACAGAGATTTTTTTTCTTACTTGAAAGGATATTCTCACACAAATAAAAAAACATAACCCTTCTAAAATTGGTAGCCAACATGGCACTTTACTCTCATCACACAGAGCCTTTATCCTCACTCTGACTCTAATCTAATCAATCAGAGCCTTTGTCCTCACTCTGAGGTTTTCAAATGCGTTCCATTTCCTCCACTGTGTTATAGTGACTGTCATAAAGCCAACAAATATACCAGTGATACTGACACCTTCTTCGATGTAGTGAGTTTTGTAACTTATTCACAAGACAAAGCACATGTTCTACTGCTGGCCCATGGGGTACTCTAGATACCAATGGTCCAGTAATCTTAAACTAGAATGCCACACAGAAAGACATAGTCAAATCTCCCAGTCTTGCAGTGATCATAAAAATAGCTCATATACAGCATAATCTAAACTGTAACCCCTGTTATGATCTGAGTGTTGCAACAAAGCAGTCCATACATCTGAATAACTCAACAGTCTTCATCAGATGAACACTTGTTAACTAGCCCACTGGCAAGTAAGTAGTGTGCCAGAGGGAGATGAGTGAGGAGCTGTGGGCTTGATGGCCTCTTCCTGAGGAAGGAAACTTTTTTTTTTTCATTTTGATGAAACATCTCCTGGAGGCATTGCAAGATGCACCTCTTGTTCTTTGGGATTTGGTAGGGATAACTGTGCCATCCTAGAGGAGTTTACAGAAGAGTACATGATCTCAGTTATTAGACCACTGCACAGCTGTTATTTATTTTATTTATTTTAGTTTAATAACTGGGTAAGTGGACAGGTAGACAGAAAATTTTCAGCTACAAACAGAAAATTATACACGGACTGAAGAATATAGAGAGTTGTACAGAGTACAGTAACAACATAGAGACAACATATTTGCAAGTTATTTACAAGTTATATTATTATTTACAGTATGTACAACTAAATTATGCATTAATCAGTAGTCATTTGCTAAAAGTATGTCTCGACAAGAAAGATGTGACTATAACATGAGCTGCAAGAATTACCGACTGTATAGAAACAAGAACATGTATTGTCCTTAAACAGCTATTTATTTAATTTGTTTTGAAATACCTGCTGTGTCTCTTGCTGCCTCACTTCTGCAAATACCCAGTTCCAAACATCTCAGCCTGGCTCAGATAATGCTCTTTCTCCTGTGGAGGTTTTAAAACAAGGTCTAATGAGAGTAATACTGTCTTCTTGGCTGTCTGTAAATGTGTAGTAAGACCACTTCATTTGTCATTTTTTCCCCTCATGGTGGCAGTGTCCCATTTTTAACATCTCGTAGATTTAAGCAGAAATGTGATTGTCATTTATGGGTAGCCAGTTGCAACTGTTTAGAATTTGCCAGTGATGAGTTTGGGGTTTTGCAAGAAAAACAGATCTGCATATTTTGTTTATAGTAATTTATATTTCACATGTTTGCAATGGAATGCAAGGTTGAAAGAGGGAGCCCATATTCGATTTTAGGGATAAGCACATTTTTAGCTAAGGCATTAAAAGCTTTGCTGGGTAAGGGCAGTCTAAAACTTAAGGTATAAACAAAAAACTGTCCATACATCACAGCAAATCTCTTTACTTACCTCAGTTCTAGACGCAGGCTATAATGGAAGATGAACTACCATCTGAGGTCAGAGTAGACAGAACTAAAATAAAAAAAAAGTAATGACTAACTACTGAAAAAGGAATTGCAATAAAAGCATTTGCTCTTTCTTTATCCAAGGTATAAAAGAACATTGGAATTAGCAGACAGTACAGTGATTATTGTCTCTCATATGATAAAATATAACTTTATTCATTTAACATCCAAAGTAAATGATCTAGTCCTGAAATGAATATAAATCCATGAAACCAGCACCACTAACAATTACGCAACAGTATAATTTCAAAATGATTATAAGGAGGTCTATATAGTTTTGTATGATATGAGAGTGTTTATATTGTAGTTTAAACTTTACAGCTCAGTGTTGTTAGTGTCTGTGTTATGTTGTTTGCTATATATCGGAGCAATTTGTTTTGGTTCCATTTTTACAGTATTTTGATGTTCTCTGAGGCTGCAGTGTTCTGGAGAAACAGCTTTTCATTCTCTCTCTCTCTTTCTGCCTCGGCACTCTCTTCCTGTGGAGCAGCAACTTTAACTGGAGAAAAATAATGTGAAGGGGCTGAGCAAATCAGGGTAAAGTAGGGCAAATCCCTCTTAAAAATCTTCTTTTTGTGTTCATTTGTAGTGCATTTGCTCATAAATTCCACTGGCTTAAGTGCATGTATTAAGAGCATATGTGTATCCAGGTGTGGATTTCAAAATGCATTTGCTTTGCTTTTATGACTCAAAGTAAGCACTTTCAATGAATCACAGTCAATCATAATAATGGGATGTAGGCAAAATTAATGGTATTTATCTAATAATATTCCAGCTGCACCATGCCTGCTGCCCCATAATGTCCTTATATCTTTGTCTCAGAATAATTATTTCCATCTATAGGAGTAGGTTATGTTACAGTAGCTTTGTTCTTACATATAACAAAGTGGGAGTAAGTCTTGTGTTAGATCTGCTCAACTTTGTCAAGACTCTGGGCCCAATGCTAAAAGACATTGTCAATGTAAGTGATTTATTCCAGTGTTTTATACCAGAATAAAGTCACTTACACTGAAAGCAGGTCTTCTGCAATCTGGCCAATAGTGTAAACCTTTTTATAAAACAGGCCTTATAGCAAAGTAAGTTACTTACACCTAGAGCAACGCTTTTAGAATCCATCCCACTGTGTTCATGATCCCAGATAGCTATTTTTTTGGAGGGGAGCATAGCAGACTTTTATTTCTATAACTGTTGCAATTCAAGCAGTTCAATATGCAGTTTCTTGTTAAGTGACAAACAAGCAAAAGTATTCATTTGCACATATATTTTTTAGGCATCAGGCTGCTGAAAACTAATTAGTTGTTATATAGCATTTTCACATAGGCACACAAGATGATACATGTGTTAAAACAGCAAATCACACATCTGCACACATATCTTTGGGAAATGGTATGAAGTGATTTTGTAGGAATGACAAAGACTAGGAAGGTGACTGCAGAAAAGATTCATATGACGAAGCCAGACTGTATCTGTTAATTACTTAATGTTACACTGTAGATTTTGCATCATTTGCAATAAAAGTTTTTCCAAGCATTCATAAACTCGTACACCATTTCATCCCTTTATAGCTTATGAAAGAAACTGCTCACAGCATCCATCTCTCTTTCTGTGAGCAAAATATTTTTTTTTCTAGTTCCTGGGTAAGTCTTTCCCACGTTAGCATTGTTCTTGTACATTTTCCTTCCTGAAATATATTATTCTCTTTCATCATCTTTATATTTGTTAAGGGCATTAATTTCTCTGTTCGTTCCTTACTCATGTCTGTATTCATAGTCATTTGTGCAAATGCAATAGGGGTATCCCTGATGTTTGCAAATGAGCTTAGTAAAGATGAGATTCATAAAGGCTATTTATGCTAAAGTGAAATGCCGTAAGTATGATGAGATGCAAATAAGGAATTTTGTAAGGTCACTTATGCTAATGAGGTGTTCTTGTGATTCGTAGGCCAATATCCACCTGTTTCGCATATCCATTTTTGAAAGTGATGCTTTGCCTTTGCTATGTCATTTGCAATCCATGAACTTGTCCCAAGCAGTCTGACAGCAAACTGAAACATTTCCCCCAGCGATCCTTTCAGTAGTTTTAACAAGTATGCGCAAAATGAAACACTTTCCCAAGCAATACCCTCAGTAGATCCACCAAGTATGTACAAGCATCAAAGTGAAACATTTCCTCCAGTGACCCCTTCAGTAGTTTGTCCATGTCTGCACAAGCACTTCACTGACACCAAAGTGAAACATTTCTCCCAGTAATCTCTTCAGTAGTAGCTCCATGTATTCAGAAGTACTAAAATATAATAAAAAAAATCTTTAAGTAAACCCAGTAATTGTATCTCATTTTAAAATGTATGGCAATGCATATTCCTTTTTTCTCTTTCCCTCACAACTCCATATTCTCAAGTAAATTGCTTCTTACTGACAGAAGTTCAGGGCCATTTACATGTTTAGTATGCAAATGACATCATTTTAGATTCATCTCTATGACACTTATACCCAAACATGTCACCTATTGCTTATGCCTTAAGCATGTTAGGCTTTTGTGACAGGGAGGTATGTTTAACAAAACACCTCTGCATTTCTGTAGTGATCCTGAAAGAAATGATTTGCACAACCACGTAGTGCCACTCTTTGTGGATTACTGCCACAAAAAAGTGAAGCCCCGGACTATGAATAGCAGCCTCATTCTCTTTTTCTGTAAACTCCCTATAGGAGTATATAGACCAATGTCCTTTGTTTTCTTATATGATATATTCCAACTGTTTTCTCCAATATTCTACAACAGCTTCTGTTTTTTTTTTTTCTGTGTTATTCCCAACACAGGCCCTTCAGAACTGTACTGACTAGTCCAAATAAGGGTGGGCTAACTTCCACCAACTATGACCATGTGAGACAGGTCAGCAGAAATTCTGCAGAAAAGGAAAAAATGAGTGGTTTCAAGTTAGCTTCTCTAGTTTCTGCTATACTTGTGGCTTAAGCATATCTCAGCTAAAGAAGACTGAGGAATAGTCGAGGTTCTGACTGAAATCTATTGGGGGAAACCTTTGCATATGAGAGAAACTGGCCTTATGACTCATTCTAGTGTCTTGCATAACACTCTACTTCCAAATGCAGGTGATGGAATTGGTCTTGTAAATAGAACAAAAGGCATGTGGCAGTTGATTGCACCCATAAACAAATTAATATTTTTATGAACTATTTCCAAATTAATACACAGATACATGTTGACTAAATTAAGGTAATTGTTTTACAGGTATCTGCTTGCACCTCTTTTTGAGAAGGCTCCACTAAAGATGTGGATTCTCAACCAACTTAAGTAGAACTGTACTTCAGATTTCTAATTTTAAGAGAAATCTCTGCCTTGTGGGCAGCTTTAAAGTATGGCATTGTTACCCCAAAACAAGTTGATTATTAATACATTTGTGAGCATTGTATTATAGAGATTTTGAATAATTACTTGTAAAATTAAGTTCTTGCAAAGACATCAAAGCCTGTTGTTTATGAATGCTATATGTTTATTGAGCTGGGGCAGGTATGTTTATCTGGTTATTTTCTGTAAGAGACGAATTCCAATGAGTAGGTTGTTATAATGTATAGCTTTTCTTTTTTTCTATTTCTCCCCCCACCTCACTTGATCTTCCTATCTCTGTACTTCCCTTTCCTAAGTTAGAAGTAGGAACTTCAGTGTTACCATCTGCATGAATTTCATAGATATTTTGTAAATGGAGGTAAGTGATATTTGGAGTATATGATGCTATTACCTTTGGTTACCTTTCGTTAGTATGGATACTTATTTTTGGTCAGATAATCATTTTATGGAAAGACTGGTGTCTTGAAGAGTATTATGAGTTTCTTCTGTTGGACAATGGACCTTCTTTGATTCCCTAAATCTCCAACTGCTTTTGGATGGCTTTTGGAAATTGGAACATGACTTGTATGGTAATCTTGGGAGTCATTACACCATTATATCTATCCATAGTTTTGCTGTTTAGGCACTTTTATGTTTGTTAATGTTTGTACATACCTGTTTTTCATTCAGATGGCTCCCATTGACTGACACTGGTTTTGTTTGTTGTTTTTCTTATTCATTCGCCCTTCTGTGACTGATTTTCTTGCAGAGCTCAGTGGAGCCCTATGCCCCTTGTGTCATGTTTGCAAAATAGTAATGCTACATAATTTAGCCTTGCCTTTAGTTGTCATTGGCTTTAGCTGTTCAAACTATAAACCTTTGAACATTAGCAATAGTGGGCCTCATTCTCCCAGTAAGAGGTCCAGGATGTTGACCTATATTTTTTAAAAGAACACACTAAACAGTCCATTTATCTGGGAAAGGAATGGGGTACTGCTCCTTTGGTACATCAAGACCTATAGACTTTACATATACTTAAAACATTTGCCATACTTGTTCATGCAGAACGGGGTTCTGTAGCAACAGTTTTCCAACATATCACCACTTTTAGCTGATTATATCTGCATTTGGGATGGGCACAGAAGAAGTTTGTCTCCAACTTTCATATTTTAAAAGCATTAATTTTATAAGTTGATGCATTTGGAGGATGTTAACTTTCTATCTTCTTCAGAAAATACCACTTCTATTTCTCCCCATGCTAACATCCCTCTGTAAATTATCCTGTTGGAAATAAGATATAGAGTTTGCTGAGCTGGACCTGAAATGCAGGTGGGAATCACATAATTTTACGCATTTTTCAGCCACACATGCCATTTTTGTAGAATAGGTAGGATGAATTCATCTCAAGACCATCGATTTTTTTTCTCTCTCATTCTAGTTTCATGCCTTGTATTTCCTTGTGATGCCAGCAGGCTGTTAAATAGACCACTTCAGCCCCTCTTAGTTGGAATGTGGAGATTTCGGTCACACTATCCTGGCTGATCAGAGCATAAAGTTCTCCTAGGCTCTCTAATTTAGGAATTTCTCCAACACATAATCCAGAAGGCTATTCCCCACTATTGTTTTTGGATGCATAGAAGTATTTAATGCATACACACTTACACACTTGAGTGAAGGGGCTATGAGTCTTATGGAAAACAAGAACTTATATCACTGGAAGAATGTCATAAACTGTTGGTGGATCATGCCACCTCATCACTTAAAAGGCACAATAAGAGGATCCAAGAGCTTAAAATCAACGTCCAGAGGACTTTACAAAATAGCAGTGAGCTTGTTCTAGTTGGACTCAATGTCAGTATTATGTCATTGTTGGACTCAATGTCAGTATTATGGGATCACCGCTGCCATCTATAGCTGTTTATCTCAAAAGTGTAAAGCTGCCACACATCAGTATTCAGTCCCTCTTCTTAATAACCACTGCAGTACAGCTAGGACTCAGCCTCTAATGGAAACCCTAGCTCTCACTGTCGTTGGCTGTAGCAGCATCATGCTGTTATTTTGGGGTTAGCGCTGCCAATTATGGACACTGCCTTTCAGTCACTGCAGATATTCTCTCAAGAAGTTAAAAAACTATCAATAACTCATTTTCCAAATAGGAGCTAGTTTAGTGACACAGTGTAGAACAAATAAGACTTCAAGTGCTGATGACCTTCGGGTATAAGCACTTGACTCCTATGACACAGGGACTTTTGTGGGCCACTTGCAATCTTACCCTGTTTGAGGGTATTTGCCCACCATCATGGAAGCAACTTCTGATGACAACAGTGCTAAAGTCAAGGGAAAGACCTATGCTGTCTGACAGCTACTGGCTTATCTCTTTACTTAACATGGACTGAAAATAGTTCAAAGCAATTTGGACATTTTTGACTAAACCCACACCTGTCATGTGTCATTCATGCTGACAAGCCTGGGTTTGTTAAGGGCAGACATCCATGAGGGAATGTTTGTAAATCAGGCAATGGCTGGAGCTCAATAAGAGATAATCAGAACATTGATTTATTCTAACCTTTCAGGCTGAAAAGGTCATTGATTAGTTTGATGGCATTATGCATTCGCACTGTTTAACTGCTTTAATATTCCTGACACTCTTCTTTTAGCTTTATGGGCTGTATATCACAACAAAATAGTTAGATTATACTAATATATTTTGAACCTTTTCCTGCTTTGAGAAGGATTAGGCAGGGTTGCCCACTTGGCTCCCTGCTATTTATCTTGGCAATTCAGACATTAGAAATGGTGTTAAATACCTCTCTGATTCCCCAGTCTGATAACAGTCTACAAGTAGCAAGTAAGAAACAACTTGCAGTTTTTGTGGATGACTTTATACATCTCTTATAGGATCCCATCTGTACAATACCACCAGTTTAGTACACAATATCCAGACAGTGGAAAATCTCAAGGTACAAAACAAACTCAGGAAAAATATATTTTACTGTCTGGAAAAATTTCCAATCCTTCTCCTCCTTTAAAACCCAGTATAGTTTTTCCTGGAACCCTCCAGATTTCATATGCTTTTTTTATTTCAGACCCCCAAATCACTAGAGACCTTATTAAGGAAATAATTCAAACAACTCTGTCGTCAGGACTATCCCAATTGCAAATCTGGAATCTTCCCATTTAAGCTCAAGATTGCTTTAAGTAATTTATTTTTCTCAAAGTTCCTTTCATCCCACAGAGCTTTCCAATCCATCATCTCTTGTATTGCTTTAAAAGTAGAACAGGGAACCCTTAGCCTTTATTTGATTCCCTGGAAGACCTAGGGTATTTTTAGCTAAAATGTTTGTCACAGAGATGAAGGGGAACTCTGTCTTCTGGGCTGACATTACCCAATGGTCTGCCATAAGTTCAGTCAGGCATAAGACTTCTCTTTTATCCATGTTCAACTCAGCTCCTTCCTGATTCCTGCCAACAGTACATTAAAGTCAGCATGCCCTAAGGAACATAGCTCGTTTCAGCTAAGTCTTTATTCTTCATCGCCTCCAGTGAACCATCACCTAAATTAGGTGTTCAGAAACAAAGGTAATGTCTTTTCTCCTATGCACAATGAGAACCACCTCAGGACATTCCAACACATCTATTCATCCTAGCTAATGAGCCATAATATCAGGCCTCTGCTGAGACAACAAGGATTTAAAAGGTCTTTATTAAAATAGCTTAGTACTAATCTATTAACCTGTTAACCTAATCTATAAGAATATTTAAAAGCATACATCATACTTAAATTTAACAAACAGAGCAAACATGAAAAGAAACAATTTAGTACTTAGGGAAATACATAATCAATAAAACTGAAAAACAAATCCCGTTGTACTATATAATTTTGCTGAATCTAAATACCAGTGAAGGATTTCTTCTACAAATAAAATACTGTAAGTTTATTCTCTTCCTTAACTATGATCAGTTTATATCTAGTTTTGATGCAGCTGACACCTTACAGTGCAGGCTACATTTATCTAGTGCTGATACAGCGACACCTTACATTGCAGGCTACATTTTTGATACAATAAGTTACATGCCATTACATATGGTGGCCAGTATGAAGAAATTAAATAAAATTAAAGAATGAAAGAACCATTTGCTGTTACTGCATGATATTTATTGTTTTGTTTGTTTGTTTGCTATTTCTTTACTGGGTATATGAGCTTCTAGTGACCCTTTTCAATCATGACCTGGTTATTGACAACAGTACGAAAGCAGTAAAAGCGCTAATCAAGAAAAGTATACACTCTTGAACATGGACTCAAACTTGTGTTTCTTTCCAAAATGTCTAATTCTTTGCGCAAAAGAAACAATGAAGAGCAAACTAAGTGCAGTGCATGTTAATGAATGCCTTGCAAGTATAGTATGATTGGGAAAGAACTGAGCCCCAGCATAAAAAAACAAACACAGGTACAAAAGAATTTGCCTAAACCACATGTAGGTCTCACGTGAGTAAACAGCTGTTGCGTATATATGTGCAACAGGGCTCTGAAACACAACTCATCCTCCCAAAAAAAAAAAAATGAAACCACTTCCAGCAGGAAAGTGGTGCAGTACAAGGACTTGACCCATATTAAGTTCAAGAGATTCCTACAATGCAGCAGTCACATCATGAATTCTGTGAGTCAGGGGACCCTGAAATCAGCAATGGAAAAGACACAGTAGTGTTTTTTTTTTGTTATAGAAGTTAGAAAAAAATTATTTTTCACACACACAGTGAAGGGTTGTTTCATAGGAAATTTGGACTAAATAACAGCATGAACTTCCACTGTGTGATATAATGATAGAGGAAGTGAGCACATCTCTTACTAGGAGAAGCTCACTCCCATAAAATGTACACTATTACTAAAACAGGACACTGGTAAGGACAGGTGGCATACACTGTAGTGAAAAAGGATAATACACTACAGAAAAAATAAGTTATCAAGTAGCAAACATGGGATCCAGATAACCATGGAAAAATAGAAAAAAACCTAAGGGGTGGGTTGGAATTTTAAATAAAGGTAAAATGGTACAAGCAGGCTAGAACACAATAAAAGCAGGCACGAGCATTAAGAAAAATCCCTCTGGAATCTGAGGCTAGCGAAAAGAAAATTAAGGTGTGAAAAAACTAAAAAATATGTGGAATATAAAGTGCACTACAAAAAGGGACCATAAAGAAGGGAAAGTAATGCAAGATGAATTAATACATACATACAAGCATACATGCCCACAAATATTTCAAGCATTATGCCCTTCTAGTCTGCCAGTACATCTGAATAGTTGTTCTCATAGTAAGTGTCCAGGCTGTACTTAAAACTATCTAAACTAGTCCTTGCTTTAATGCAGTTTGGTAGTCTATTCTATGCATCAGAACCAATTAGTACACTTCTCATTCCTATGGAACCTTCTACATAGGTTATCTGATGATTCTCTAGTACTTCTTGATAGCCACATACATCTCCAAAGGTAGTTGTCTAAACATGCCTATATGTACAAATAAGTTCTCCTCTTGAATATCTATATGAGACACTGCACCAGTTCAGATATTTTAGACTTTCATAATAACTTAAATTTCCGCATCCATGGATGCCCTTGGTATGTTTCTGCTGTACTCTTTCCAGTTTACTGATGTTTGTTTTCTTACAAGGTTTCCATATTGTTATCCCATACTCAGGTTTTGGTCTAGTATAACTTACAAACAATTACTTCATTTTTCTGATTTCCTAGACTTTATAAATCTTTTTATACAAGCTATAGTTCTATAACTATCATTAATCAATTGGGTGATATAAGAAAAATCTCAAAGCTGGATCTACCCATATAACCACATCTTTAACTGAATCTACAATTTAAGTCATTATGTACTCTATTAAGTATTCACCTTTCAATGTATGCCTCCCAAATCTATTATGCTTAGCTTTTGATGCTTTTATCAGCATATTATTCTCCTGTGTCCAAATGGTCAATTTAGTCAAGTTCTTTTGCAGACATGCTTTATCTGTAATACATGTTATCAGTTTACCCATTTTCAAGTGATCTACATAAAGACTATAGAACACCTCAGATGAAAAAGACAAATCTGAACTATATTATCTAAATAAGTATGGGCCTATGATACATCCCTATGGGACACCTTGACAGTAACTTCAAATTTCACCTGTTTAATTGCTCTATGATACTTGTCATGTCCGATTTATAAGCCGTGCAGCTAGCCATCTTATCAAGAGTACATCAATATGCTATTTGTTCTAATTTATTGATCAGTGTTTTGTGTATGACCCTATCAAATGCTGACATTAAATCTATTTAAATTACATCACAGGGCAATTATTCATTCATAGCTGTTAATATATTATTATAAACAATCACGTTACAGCTGTTAATAGATGTATGGTTTCATGTCCCAACCATTCCAGTTCTGAAAACAATTTCTCCAATATAACCTTCTCCATTATTTTTCCACAACATGAAAGTAAACTTATGGGTCTGTATGACTCTGGGTTTGTCCTACTTCCCTTTCCTTTAAAAACAGGTTAGCAAGTGCAGGTCTCCAATCATGAGGAATTTCCCCATATTTATACTAGCTAGTAAATAACAGATATAATGGCACTGTAGGTTCATAACTGCAAAAGGACAACACACTGAGTAAAAGACCAATAACCAAATACAAAATGCCATTAACATGAGAAGGAGATGAAAATGACTGCAGATAAATCCACCAAGTTAAAAAAAATAAGCACTGAAAGCCAGATGCTTTATTCAGGATTTTCGCGATTTAGCACTTTTGTCCCTTACAAGAGATTCATCCGAATCGAAATGGGCTGCATACATCACTTCTTTATATACAGTCCTCTTTAAAGGTACAGTGTAATACATACATAATCAAGTGAACAACAGTGAAAGCAGATGAATAAAAACAAAGTCTGTCCATAAACATGTCTCATCTTCAAATGATAGACTGCTGTTATTGCCTTGTATAGCAGTTTAATGCCAATAAATAAAATAAACTTTAAAAACATGTACCTCTTTCAAAAGAGTGATAGAAAAGCATGCTGTACCATGTCCCTAAAATAACATGAACAGCATGTGTGGACCACAAAAAGAATGAATAATAAGTAATAATGCAAACATCAAAGCATTACATTATTTAAAAAATTAAAAATTTCTCTGAGTGGTTTGTTAATAAATGTAAACAAATGCAATACTGAATGTTTTTAATAATTTGACATTTTAATTTTTAATACTGAGTGAATTGATGTTAATACTGCGGTGGTGGTGCTGCGGTAGCGTTGTTGCCTCACAGTAAGACATTGTCCTGTTCAATTCTCAGCTAGAACGTCTTCTGTGTGGAGACATGCAAGTAAATGGGCGTACCTTCGTTGAAGGTTGTGCGTCAGGGCCGGCAACTTGGCACATAAAAATCTACTGCCAATCATTAGCGGACTGGAGTTCCACTGTGGCAACCCCTAACTGGGAAAAGCTGAAAGACACAACAACAACAACAACTGAGTGAATTCATATCATTCAAACCAGGTGGATCAGTTACATTTAATTGTAATTGCCATTTGTCTAAATTCTATAAGGTTACCCCAATCTCCACCTCTGAAGTCCCTGAGTATTTTTGCAGTATTCCAAATTTCTACATACAATGGCCTGTGCAAACTATTTGTGTTTGTATAAAGTACTTGCTGTGTTCTCCTTGCCAATATCATAAAGATGTCCTTGTATTATTTTGTGAAATGCTTACTCAGCGTTGCCTATATAAAAACTGTGGCATCTTGAGGAGACTGATAAATAGACTAATCCTATGGTGGCACAATTACAATTGGCAAACTTGATTTTTCTGTAAAGCCCATTCTCAAGAGCAATGTCTTTTTGCGTGGTAATGTGGGGGCATGATTTACAATACCCACATGGAGTAGTGCCTTTTCTATGCCCAGGTACATTAGTGTGGGTACCATAACTTTTGAAAGTTTGCTTTAAATTTTGTGCAGTCTTGTACACAAATGTTGGTTCAGAATCCAAAATGTCCATCAAGGTGGTGTTAGAACTAATAATGCACCAGTTCCTACTGATAATGCTTTTAACATATGGGGTAGTTTGTAATAGTCTGCGATCAGCAACATTTTTCAATAATGTTTCTTATCTCCAGTGAAGTGCTTCTCAACTACCATATTTTTCTTTTCTAGATGTAAATCTAGACCTTGTAGGAGTTTATGTTTGTTCCCACATTCTTGTAATATTTCCATACTTATAGTGTTTACAAAATCTGCTGGGTAGCCCCCCTAGATTGAACATGTTCTTTAGAAAAGTGAATTCTTCCTCCAAGGCCTCTTTACTAGAAGTCATTCTAGTTGTGTATGTAGTACACGTATTTATTACACTATACCTTTAAGGAGGCCTGTATATAAGGAAGTGATGTATGCATCCCTTTTAGATTCTGATGGAGTTCCTGTTAGGAATAAAAGCACTAAATCCTGAAACTCCTAAATAAGGCATCTGGCTTTCACTGCTTGTTTTTTTTTTGGTTTTGTTTTTCTTTAACACTGTAAGTTCATATCAAAATGCTCTCAGATCATTATTATTAATTCCATCTCCTTTCTGTGCTTTGTTTGGAACATGCTTGTATAGTTCTTTTGCAATATAATCTAATTTGATTTAAGTATCTGATGTTAGCTAGATGTCACCAGAGCAATGTATCACCCCTTTGTGGAGCCAAACAGCATAAGATTTTGTAAATATATCTGTAATTTACTCTGTCTAAGAATGCATTTTAGAATCTACATCTATTTAATCCTACCACATCTTATCTATCTTTAAAATGGTTTCCTATTATGCTCAATATCTTTATATAAATTTTCTTGATCTTGTCTCACACTGTGTTTAATTTGTCTGTTCAACCTGTTTATTTCAGTTTTCAGTCATAATTTGACCTCTTTTCCATTTCTTATATTTTCTGCCTCTCGCTTTAATCAAGTAAGGTCTGAATTTTCCTCTCTGTAGTCTGTATGAATTTATAGCTGACTAGGCCCCTTGGAATGGCTAGAGTTTGCCTGTCTAAAACCTAACCCTTTCTAACAATAAATAGTATAAATCAGAGACAAAATAACAAAATATAAATCAAAGTAAATTTTGTCTACAAGCTATCTCTTTCTTCTGACAAACATAGAAAAACAGTGGTAAAAATAAAACAGAAATCAAAACAAATCTTCTCTTACTAGACAACTGCAGAATCAATCAGAAACCAATACAGGATTGTTTAGATAAGCTCTGGATTGACACTAATGGTGATAAGCGCAACTGGAACATGTTCCAAAGGATAATTTAAAGATTGTATATACTGTCTGAAGTATCTAAAGACTTGCAAACTTGTGCTGTTCTATTTATTCTGATGAAACCTTGGAAAACAACAAACTAAGACTGAGGGGAGGTGCAAGCCAATGAGCTGCCTCATAGTGGCCAAATATTAAAGAAAGAACATAACCACCGAGAAGTGAGCAAAATAAAATGAACAACATTTTCCTTGGGAAGATCCTTATAGTTGGAAGTGATGTGAAAGAGAAACATTTAAGACTGCAAGTACAGCAGAGAGTTGATTATCCAAACTAATTGGGGCCTAAGGTAGTTCGGATAGGCAAACTGTTCGGAGAATCAAACGTATAACTGAACCGAATAAAAAAATTCTAAAACCTTCCCCCAGATTCACGAATCCTCTGTGTAAGACTTAATAAGTCTTACTCGGAGGCTGCAGCTGAACGGTATGATGTCAGCATGTCATGAATATGCATGAGGGCATGCTGACCCAACCGTAAGTCCTACACGGACCATGTAAGAAAGCAGGGGGCATGTCCGACTGCCGAGCAGTCTAAATGTCCATGCCCCTGCAAGTGTTTAAAATAAAAGGAAATAAACAAGAGCGAGTCCGCTCAAATGTCCCTGCACCCAACACCACACTGTCTGATATTGTAAACCCCCATCACACATCTAAAACGCATAACCATAATTTTTGTTTTTAATTCCCAAAATAACTGCCCGTATTTGCACGTGTGTGTGCTTGTGTGCCCATTGCTTAGCTACAGTTAGCAATTCTCACATGGAAGAGCATAAGAAAGAATGTTTAGCAAATCACATCAAATAGCAATAGCATAATGGTAGAGTGTTCGCACAAAGAAGAGGCATTCATGGTTTGAGTCCCACCACTCCCTTTTGTATTTATTTTTTAAATCAGTATATGGAATAATACCCAACATATATGTTTAAACATAACAAAAAAGCAGTGAAATGGCCAATGTATCAGTGAATAAAATAAATATTTTAAAGGATCCCAATATAAAATTGCCCGCAGTTAAGCAGCGCTTCACCCAGCGCAATATAGTTGCCCCTAGCTAACTTGCGCTTTACCCAGTGCAATGTAGTTGCCCATAGCTAAATCGCACTTTACCCAGCGCAAAATAGTTGCCCAAAGCTAAATAGCGCTTTACCCAGCGCAATCGGTTTGTGCAGAGGTGCGTGCCGCACCAACCAGCGCACTGTCGGGCAACGTGGAGCAACGTAGAGCAAAGTTGCTTAAACACAGCCACACCCCCTAACTTGTCTGGACAGTAGTAAAATAAAATGCAATGATAAGGTTTGAACCCAGGACACTGTGCACCATAATCAAAGTATTGAACCACTAAGCCATGACAGATTAGGATAAGTATCCACTGTTAACATATATATAGTAATAAATGTTTGATTAACCATTGCTAAGCAGGTCTGCAGTCAGCCGAGAATATTCAAAAATGGTCAATCACAGAAAAGTGCAGGAAACCCGGCATATTTAAGCCGCATAGGTGGGAATACTCACCATAACTGATTGTAGCTCCCATCTGCAGTTAGAATGTCTGGTGCTGGAGAGGGTACATGCTTTTGAGCGCAACCCTGGGGCATAGAGGAGTCAAGATATATGGTTTGGCTCCTAGTCCATCAGCATGAGACTTGACTCCTGCAGGGCCAGTTCCAAGGAACGGAGTATAAGGCAGAGGCTTAGAACCGGTTTGCTCATGAACTCACCAGTGCCACAGACATCCCTCGGACTGGTGAGCAGGTCCGTCACCACTTTGCAGACCTGAAGAGGCAGAAGCAGGACCTTCTGAACCAGTGGATCCAGGAGGCCCATCAAATGCGGGATGCCCCACTAGTAAGTAGGTAGCCATGAAATGCAGTATGTAAGATAAGCTAATATAGTCTGAATAATGGATAGGTATGTCTCAATATCCCTTTATTTACACCACAGCTGCAGGTGCTTGTGCTATGAATCAGCAAGCCTATGCAGATAGGTTGCTAAGGCTGCACCACCAGGCAGGTTAGTAAATATTCTGCATGTATTGATACATGATATATGTGAGTGAGCATGAGAAAAGTGTTTAAGCCCAATAATACAGCAATAAAATGTCCTGATTAAATCCTCTGCATGTACTGTTATATAACAAATGTCAGTGAGCCAGAAATAGAGTGTACTAACCCACCAATCAAGCTAAAATAATTCTGGAATACTATCCATGCATGTACTGTCATAACATATAAGTTAACTGGCCTGAAAAAGAGTGTTGTAACCTACCAAGAAAGGTATAATATGTCCTGAATATGTCTTCCGTATACACTGTAATAACAAGTAAAGGAGAGAGCCTGTAGAAAAGAGTGTTCAATGTAATTAATAAAGGTATAACACCTGGAGTGTGTCTGTGTCACTTACTTTGAAATGTTGCTGTACCCTTGCATTAAATAAATAGTACTGTTGTATTAGGTGCTGTCTACCCACAGTTGTGCAGTCCCATAAGAAGTGGATGAAGGAAGTGGCAGCAGCTGTGAAGTATAAAACATTCATTCCCTGAATAAATCATCTGCATGTACTGTTACATATCATAAGTCAGATAGGCAGGAATAGAGTGTAGTAACCCATGAATAAAGCAAAACCATGTCTGGAATACTATCTCTGCATGCACTGTCATAGATAAAAAGTGAGCGAGCCTGCAAAACAGTCTTGTAACCTATCAATAAAGGTATAACATTCCCTGAATAGGTCTATTGTATGCAGTGTAATGTCAAATACAGGAGAGAGCCTGTAGAAAAGAGTTTTAATGTAAATAAGAAAGGTATAATACTTGCAGTGTGTATGTCCAGTTACTCAGAAATGTTGTTGTACCCTTGCAGTGAAGAAATGTTACTCTGTTGTAGTAAGTGCTGACAACCCCCAGTAGTGCAGTCCCATATAAAGTGGATGAAGGAAGTGCCAGTAGCTGTGAAGTATGCAACAGTCCTAAACAGTTGTGAAATGGCTGACATGCATAGGTAAATCTGGCACATGAGTAGCCTGTCAAGGTGTTCCCCAGAAATGTTAGTGTGTTACTTGAAAAGTAGGGTTGTGTAGAAAACAAGTGAAAAAGCCATGTGAATGCACCCAGCTGTGCAGATACATAAACAAGTCAATTTAATACAAGTATGTAACAGTAACATCTGCATCCATGTCAGATATAGGCCAGGTATATCATGAAGTAGCAAAACCCATAACGCAATCAAATGCATGTTGCCTAGTGTAAGAATACATGTAGGGGATATAGACCTGCAGTCAATAGGAATGTAGTGTACAGTTAAAGTACTAATAAGATGTTAATGGAGGTTTCTTTTTACACCCTACTCCATATGCATAAACAATGCAATTCCACACCTCAATGGGTATGTCTAATCTCATAACATTTGTTGGGACATATGTCCTATTGTTATATAAAATCTGCACTTACTTTGACGCATGTCCCCTGTTAAAACACCACAATGTTGGTGGCCTGTTGCCACCAATTATCCCTGCATGCTGTTGGAATGTCCACTGTCATTCAATACATGCATGTGTTATGCTTGCTGTTCAACTGTTGTAACCCTGGTGTGTTGGGTTAATGGGAATATTACTGCATGCTGTTACAACTAACTTGGGATGCTGTTTTCTATGTTGGAATTAAACACACCTAATCACAGAAAGTATGGGAAGGCCGGTACCAGTGGACCCACCTGTCCCACCTCAGCTGGCAGTTGCACCTGGCACCAGCAGGTTTGGTGCCCAGCCCGGGCCACCCTCCTCTGTAGATCCTGTGCCACCTTTGGGTGGAAGCACTGCAGGGGATGGGGCTCATCCCCCCTGCAAGCATGGGTGGAGAAGGGCCTCCTGTCACCCTCCGAAGAGTCCGGGTTGTGGTGCGTAGAGAGATCCAGCGTTTAGTCGCTGATCCCCTACACCAGCTCGAGGCGAGAGTGGTGCAACTCACGGGTGAGCCTGCCCCTCCTACGCAGCCCCCAGCACAGTGACCCTCAGGTCTGTGAAGGTCCAGTGGTGACTGTCCATGGGTGGGGATTTCAGTCCCACTGTTACCATCTGTGGGCTGATGGGCTTGCGATTTCCAAACATCCGTCCCCGTCAATTGTGTTCACCCACCCCATGTGTCATACTCCACCCCTGTATGCTTCTTGTTTGTCTTGTCTGTTTACCTACCCAACCTACCTCCCCAAATATACCTACTTCCTCTACCTCACTTTCCACTCTCTCCTGAAAAAAAAACAAAAAAACATAAAGGGCAATCTGTACCCGAACAAAAATTACGCCCCATACATAGCTTCCCATTTTGCACACATGTCCATTGAACATGTACACTGACAATTCTAATTGGCAGTACAACAAACTATGTTGTCATCACCCCTCTCTCAGGGGTGGAAGGTTTCAAATTTCACTCCAAATTTTCAACATATGCACAGCTGTTGCTGGTAAAGAAATGGGCAGCTATGGACCTTCCCTACACCCGTCCTGCACATCCTGAGCTTGTTTTCCTACTGTCTTTCCCTCTCTGTGCCCCCTTTTTCAGCACTTTCCTATCTCCCCATTTTCTTTTCTTTCAAAGAAATTAGCATGGAGGTAAGCACTTTTAAGCAGTAGTAAGCGGGATTAAGCGAGTGTGCGCATGTGTGCACTTAGCTAAGCATCACGCAAACCCACGCATACCCACTTACTACTGCTTAAAAGTGCCTTAGTCACTCTATGGCAGGGCCCTTGTTCTGCTGAGCTGCAAAATAAAAAACCTCTGCTAGTCTCGAACCCCAGACCATTGAAACAATAGACTGCATGAATTACCACTAAGCCACAGCAGCTATAATGATACCTTGGTTCTGAAATAAATATATAATGCGTTACAATGAGGGAATGCAAATGGAAATTAGGAATGATATAACACAAACCCTTTTCTGTGGGTCTTTACCAGCAGTGGTTGTGGAACTGCATGACATGACTGTGAAAGGAGAACCAGCCATCCTAGCAGGGAATAATGTTACAGTAGCACCTTACAAACACCACACAGTATCAGACCAGGATAAATACTGGCCACAGGAATACAGTGCAATAACCACATTTGTATGGCAGTTAATTGTGTAAGTGAGAAAAAAGTACATACTCCCATGTATCCTGTGTTAGCATTTGGAAGGATGCGTATATGTCTACACTGAGATGTGTGTATTGGAAGCAGCAACATGCAGGTATGAGAATAACATGCATATAACTGGCTACAACCCTAGCATCAGATAAGAGACATATACCAACCTTCAGACTGACACAACGGTGTCCAGAGCAAAGAAGAATGGGTCCCACCTTTGAAATCTGAATGGGCTACGCCTACCTAACCTAGCATTTTATAGCAGTGGGCTGCAATCACAGTGAGTAATGCAATCACCAAACAGCAGGCTGCATGCAATTACTGAATGGTGGGCAGTAATTGGTGCAGAGGCTGTCACATGCACAAGTGCAGATACCTAGAAAAGCAGGCTGTACCTGCAGTCCACACATGCAATTATATCATTGCAGGTGCTGTGAGATAGAGAGTGAGAGAGAGAGAGACACGGACACAGACTGAGACAGAGACAGAACAGAGTGAGAAACAGAGACCGAAGGTTAAATAGAATGTACTAACATGGGTACACGTGTGTATGACATGGGTTGGCACTATGCTGTGGGTGATACCATTGATATCTGTCAATGATCTGCAGTCTGGCAGTATACACCACCTCAACAGCATAACTATAACCAATCATTAGATGATGTCCTGACAAATGACTCACAGCTGTAGGGAACTCAGTAACAGTTGGATCCTTCCAGTACTATACTATAACAGTAACCAGTGGTATTGACCGCCACACGTCCTTGGGACCACACCTGTGTGGCATAAAGCCCTCTTCGGTACATGCAAACATACTAGGGATATGTCCATCCACATCTGGAAATGCATGCATTGGCCTACACTACATTCCCCGGATGGGACACATATCCTACACAAGGGTATCATACAGACAGATACCTGTTGTCCAATACATGCTGTATAGCAGTACACCATCTATGGCATAGTCATCCACATTTACTATACATACTATTCCGACAGTACCACATAGGTGGTAGCCCTGAACATGTATGTTGGGTACCAATGTGTACAGACAGACACGTGTTATGTCATCTGTCCCTTGGTATCCACATATCCATATGTATTGTGGGGTCCCTTGGTGTTTCACATAACACATTAGGAGTCTGCATGCATATCCACAGGGCTGGTGCACACCTATCATGACTGTCCATTATTGCCAGTCGTTGTTGTGTATGAACATGTCTGACATATACCCCAGCAATTACTCTCACTCACAGTACTCTATAATACATGTCATGGGTGTGTGTGGCAGGGACGTCCTTGGCCACGGATCACTACATTGGCTTATCTTGATGCATACATACATACATATGTGACCTATGATCTGAGGAGCAGCGGCACAATCTGTCGAAGGTTACAAATGTATTCATGTAGTATGCAGGCATCACACCTATGCACTGATTGAGGTCACATGTACACAAATCTATTTGACACGTAGATACCTGATGTGTGCAATGCACATACTGTTTGAAACATATGTCATACCATAGTAAATGCAAAACCCACACTGCATTGACCACCTATGGCGCACACACACACACACACACACACACACACACACACTCAGTGTTTGCAAGACTCAAACCCCTACCTAACTATGTTATGATACTAGAGAGATACACATTAACACGGCATGCTATATGCATTACTGCGTGGTTTCTGTTCTCTTTGAATAATTGTAGGATGCTGACATCATCAAACTTTCCGAAGAGGGATGTACCTCTTCTAAAATGTGTTTTCACAGTCTCCAAAAAGGCTATTCCTCTCTAAGAAAATCACACATATGCACACACTCCCCCAAACACTTGGTGCTTGCAGGACTCAAACCTCTACCTATGTTATGACACTAGTGAAATATGCATTAACACGATGTGCTATTTGCTTTACTGGAAGCATTTTTTTCCAAAGCTCTATTTGTAGGATGCTGACATCATCACACTTGGCAAACAGGTATTCACCACTCCTAATGTATTTCCACAGTCTACAAAAAGGTCACTCCTCTCAAAAGTAGTCTCACACACACACATTCAGCATTTGCAGGATTCAGATCTCTACCTAACTATGTTATGACACTAGTGAGATACGCATTAACATGATGCGCTATTTGCTTTACTGGGAGCATTCTTTTCCAAAGCTATATTTGTAGGATGCTGACATCATCACACTTGGCAAAGCGGTATTCACCACTCCTAATGTATTTCCACAGTCTCCAAAAAGGCCACTCCTCTCAAAGGCAGCCTCACACACAAACATTCACACTCAGCATTTGCAGGATTCAAACCACTACCGAACTGTGTTATGACACTAATGAATTTGTAGGATGCTGACATCATCACACATGGCAAAGAGGTATTCACCACTCCTAATGCATTTCCACAGTCTCCAAAAAGGTCACTCCTCTCAAAGGCAGTCTCATACACACACACACTCACAGGATTCAAACCCCTACCTAACTATGTTATGATACTGGAAAGATACGCATTAACATGGCATGCTATATGCATTACTGGGTGGTTTTTGTTCTCCTTGAATATTTGTAGGATGCTGACATCATCAGACTTTCCAAAGAGGGATGTACCTCTTTTAAAACGTGTTTTCACAGTCTCCAAAAAGGCTACTCCTCTCAAAGGAAATCACTCACTTGGCGTTTTAAGGACTCAAACCCTTACCTGACTATGTTATGACACTAGTGAGTTACGTATTAACACGACTCGCTATTTGCTTTACTGGGAAAGTTCTTTTCCAAAGCTCTATTTGTAGGATGCTGACATCATCACACTTGGCAAATAGGTATTCGCCACTCCTAATGTGTTTCCACAGTCTCCAAAAAGGCCACTCCTCTCAAAGCCAATCTCACACACACACACACACACACACACACACACACACACACACACACACACACACACACATCAACTGAGTACATTTCTGCAAATCACACTACTCCTACTCGGACATGTTCGGGTTTCCTGGATCGCAATTTTACCTCATTTGCATGGCTTTCACCTGCAATTGAGGTAATTTGCATATCCCAGCCCTGTCCATGTAGGACTAGTTTGGAGAGCTCAGTTGCACGCCCCTGCCGCTGTTCCTGGATTGCTCAGCAGACATATTGGCTGCATGGAGTCTTACTCTACTCTTAGACTCCATGCAAGCCTTCGTGAATCCGGCCCCTTGTTTTTTTTTTTTGCATGGAGGAATACACTTTTCAACCATTCAGTGATTCCAGTGTGCAAAGAATATTTTTAACACACAAGCTAGCTATATACACAAAAAACATGCTCAAACGAATACGTATAATGTTTACATATTCGGACTTTATGAGTTTTCCTATCTGAAAACTTTAACAAAGAGTGAGAAGGTTACACAAAAAAAACAATCAGTAAAAACTAAATGAAAACTGCAGCCAAGCTAGAACTTCCACTGAGTGACCTTTCAAACCTCTTGAATCAGAGGCACATGGGATATATGCAAAAATCCCTCAGAATCGCCATATAGCTGAAACACCTGATTCATAAGGGTTATTTGCATATATCCCATGTGTCTCTGATTCAAGAGATTTGAGAGGTCACTCAGTGGAAGTTCTAGCTTCGCTGGAGTTTTATTTAGTTTTTATCTGAAAACTTTGGAAGGCTGGTTCAGATAATTGACATTTCAAATAATTGACATTCGGATAATCGAATCTCTACTTTAGTGACAAGATATCCAGAGCTCAGAAATGCTGTGATTAACTTTTTCCTGAACTTACCAAAATGATGAGTATATCGACATTGAAGTAGTCAATTCTGTATGGAAAAGGTGATGAAATACATGGCAAATGATAGTGATGAGCATCAGTTATGAACGGACACTTTCATTTGTACATATGACCCTAGATAAAGCTAGTCATTAAAATCTAAACAATGAACTAAAACTGAAATGTCAAACATGGCCTCTACATCTCCATAAGTATACTAATGTCAAGAAACCTTGACAGCTGGTATCAGAAGAGGGATGGTGGGTGAATCCAAATTAAAAATGTCAGAGAAACCTGAAACAGTGAGAAAAAAAGTTCCTAGAGCAAAAAGTCCACAGCGTGTAAACAAAGCTTGTTCACCAGGACAATGATCTAATAACCTGAAGGCAAAATAAACAGCTAAAGGAATACACCCTAACGAAGGAGTAGAGAGGCAGAGGTGATACAACTCTACAGGTCTGGAATCCTGAGAACACTGTAATAGAGATATATTTCTGACTGAGACCACACTCCTTACAAAGTGACCCCGCATGCAACTTTGAGACGCAAACAACAACGTTTTCAAATTGTGAACAGTTAGAGAAAGAAAGGATGCAAAAAACTTGTGAAGGAAACTTATCCAGATATGGTTGTCATACACACCACCATGACTCATCTTTTGTAGTCACTGAAATGTCCAGTGTAATAAATGGAGTTGATGTGGAAGCTTTCATTCTAGGGGGTTACCAATACTATTCAATAGCCTTAGGATGACTAGGACCTGCAGCTGACCTCAGTGTTGTAAGGAAGGACATTATGGTCAGAAAGCAGTTTTCCTGTTGAAGAAGCATTTTCCTATAACTATATAAAACAAGTTATTCTAACAAACTATAGATTTACAATAGAAACATACAAACTTTGGTTCCAAACATTTTCATATAAAACCTATACCCAAGGAATAGTATGAAAGCCGATAAAACTACAAGACAATGCAATGGATCAAATATTATGAACAGTAACAACTGAACTATGCATTTCATGGTTCGTATAATCATACCCTTTAGAAGTTTACAAATCAAGCTCCTCACAACATTTCTGATCTTTGGATATCTTATCAGATGCAGTTTAGTTGTGGTTATGTGTCTACTGTCCTAAAACAGAAAATATACTTTTAGTGTAAGTTAAAATGCATGCAAACTCAAAATCTGGTACTCTGAGACCATCTTTAACTACCCCTTCAAAGTTATTTTTGTTTTCTGTCATATCATGTACAGTATATATTTTACTATACTAAATGGGGACACAACACAAAGATGACCAAGAAGATTTTTTTCCCTGATATCTGTGCTTTGGTTATTTATGTGTTTATCAGGTAAGTGAACTGGACCACTGAGGCCCCTTCTAAATAATAGCTTACTTACAAAACTGAAAAATTACACATACCAACAGTAAGATATATTAACATACAAAGACCTATAAGGAATAAAAATATGTACTATAGAAAGGACAGCATAGGGTATTATATTATATTATATTATATTATATTATATTATATTATTATATTATATTACATTATAAGAATTTGCACAGCTGCATCCTTTATCAAAAATATGAAAATGGTTGTGGTCATTATATAATAATTAAACAGCTTTTTAAAATGAGAATGAAATCTGTTAAATATGTTTTTATAAAAGGTATATATAGAATCATAAATACATATCAAGTAGTTAACTATTAAATGTAAAACTAAGGTAAATAGCTGTCCAAGAAAGGTGCTCACTGACCTTCAGATCCCTGAAACATCATAATAATTATAAGGATTTTTATGTGCTGTTAGAAGAATAAAGACATTTGTGAAACTAGAATAATTCTTAACAATCAAGTATTAAAATTAGATAGAAAAACTACGAGAAAGGGAATTATCTGACACAGTCCAGAGGACAGACTACACATTTTAACAATGTGTCATACTAGCCAAACAGGGACATGGGAACTATTTATTTATTTTATTTTATTTTATTTGAATTTGTTAACCGGGAAAGTCCACTGGGTCGGCAGTATCCATTTTCAGTGGAGGCCTGAGGAGAAAAGCTCCGCATAATTCAATACAATCATACAGTACATTTCAATACAATCTTACAGTACATTTCTACAATTCATACAATACTTAAATTTTGATAAGCACATAATTGGGAAATACAATTATTTGTACAGTACATATATTTTGATAACACAGTTTTTTTTGTTTTTTTTTAGGGAAGAAGGCAATGTGGCTAAACATCAATCTAGCTACTGATATTACATTGGTACATAGGTACAGAAGTAGATTATCCTTCAGGGATACAAGTGAAGTTTTAGAAGGTGATATAGGATGGTGGTAGGAAAGGTGGGAGTAGTATTAGGAGAGAGATAATGTCAGGTTAGAGATTGCGAGGAACCAGCACATGGGCATAGCCACTGTGAGGACAGATGTTGTCTCAAGCTTTTTTTTAAAGATAGATACATTGCTGGTGGATCTAAGTGAAGGTGGCAGAGAGGTCCGCAGTTTAGCAGTGGAAAAGGAGTGGAGCATTTGACCAGTGGATCAAATTGGTTTTCCTACTTGCAAGAGCATTTGCTTATCAGAGAAGTGAAGTGTATTAGGATGGTAAAAAGTAAACAGAGTAGAGAGGACAGGGCAGATGGATGGGTTGGATATTAGTTTGTGGGCAGTTGTTAGTTGTATGTATGTAATATGATGAGGAAGTTCTAGCCAGTTAAATTTTTGCAGAGAGGTGCAATGGTGAGATAAGTGTCGTCCATTAGTAACAAACTTTGCAATTTTGTTATAGCATGAGTTTAGTTTGGATTTAAGACTGGCTTGTAGGTTGGTAAAGGGAGGAACACCATAAAGAAGAGATGGGAGTAGTAAGGAGGAGGCAAGGGCTAGTTTTGAGGAGTAATTGAGGAAAGTTTTGTGACAGTATAGCATGCCCAGTTTTTGGTGTACTTTTCTAATGTTGTTGTGTATATGGATGTTGAAAATTAGGTGTTCATCTATGGTGACATCTAGGGGTTTAGTGTGTGTGACAACCTCAATGGTAGTGTTATCTTGGGAGACAATAGTAAAAGATTCTCTGTTTATGGTAATGGCCTTCTTAGGGGTGAACAGCATAAGCTTAGTTTTCTTAGGGTTTAAGGCAAGGTGGTTGTAAGACATCCATTTTTTGGTGGAGGTGAGGGCTGACTGGGTAAGTTTCAGGATTTCGGGTGGAGAATTGGCAGTACAGATGATAGTAGAATCATCTGCATATTGGATGACTCTGCTTTGAGTGAGAGCAGATTGGAAGTTGTTGATGAAAATATTTAATAGCAGGGGTCCTAAGATGAACCCTTGGGGAATACCGGTATTGGTGTTTAGGAAAAGAGAGAAAGAGTGTTGCCACTTAGTAGCTTGTTGCCTGTCTCTGTGGTAGTTAGAAACCCAGTGTACGGTAGAAAGAGAGAACCTAGGTTGGAGAGTTTGTTTAAGAAGAAGAGGGTAACAGATAGTATCAAAGGCTTTGGAGAGGTCAAGAAAAAGAGAGGAGACAAGTTTGCCAGTATCACAAGCCTGATTGATTGAGTCACAGAAGGATATGATAGCTGCAGTGGTGCTATGTCTGGGTGTAACACTACACTAGGATGCTGACAGTAGGTTATTGTCAAGTAGATAGTTAAGGAATTGTCTGTAAATACATTTTTCATGAATCTTAGAGATAGGGGAGAGTATGGCAATGGGTCAAAAGTTGGAGATGTCTGTATTATTTCCTCCTTTGTGCAGTGGGACGATAAATGTTTTTTTCCAAATGGTGGGAACATAAGACTCTTGGATGGACCTATTACGAAGTAAGCTGATAGGATAGGCTACTGAATTTGCTGATTTTTGAAGGACTTCTGGGGGCAGGTTGTCTGGGGCATTAGTGCATGGTTTTAATTTCAGAAGTAGTTTCCTTACAGTGGCAGTGGGGATAGGTGCTAGAGACAAGTTATGTGAATGGAGAGAGAAAGCAGTTATACTTGCAGGGTCTGATGAGTTAGGGTGTATTTGAGGGAAGTTGGTAGTGAGGTTGGCTATAAAGTTTATAAAATATGTGTTGAAGAGTGTGACTATTTCAATCGGGTCTTTCTCAGGATTTGGACAGGGGTTGTTGTTTGACCCTGGGTGAAGTAAAGTGCTGATTGAGCTCCAGAAGTGTTTTGGGTTTGGCTTGTGTTGGTTTTGTAAGGTATGATAGTATTCTTTTTTATCCTTAATAACTAGGTATTTAACTCGGTTGCAAAGGTAACTGTAAGTTATAAGGTTGGAGAGTTTTTGTGCTTTTGCCAGAGCTTCCAGGTTTTGTCCCTGGTGGCCATGTTTTGTTTGGTAGCTCTAGTTAGCCATGAGGTGTGATTAGCTTTTACAAGTTTTAGCCAGGGAGGTGCAAGGCTGTTTAGGGTGTTCAGGAATGTAGAATTGAAAGGTCCACTACTTCATCTAGAGGGAGTATTTTTAAGGGATCCCAGTTAATGCTATTTAAAGCATTGTTGAGGATTGTAGGGGAAAACTGTGTTAAGTCCCTGGTGTTTCTGTAGTGATATATATTTAATGTTGTGGTGGTTTTACACATTATAAAGCCAGATAAGTGTTCACTGACAGTGTTTGGGAGAGTTCCTGCAGTGATTTTATTGGGATATGAGACCATAATCCAATCTAAGGTTGTGCCACAGCTGTTGCTGTTATTTTTGCTGGGTCTGGTAATATCAGTGATTAGCTGGCTCTAGTTATATAGGTTGATGCTTGTGGAGGAGTTGTGCTGTGAGAGATCTAACCGATTAATATTAACATCACCAAGAATTATTGTTTCTGTAGTTGTTTCTGTAGTTATGTTGTTGGATGTCCAGGCTAGGATTTCCTCTAGTAAGGAAATCTTATTGCCAGGGGGAATATACAGGACAATGATACAGAGGTTTTTGCTTTCATTAATTTTTAGAAAGGCTGTTAGAATATCTGCTGAGGAGAAGTTATGCATGGGTGAATTGAATGACACTATATTGAAGGTGTTGGGGTTGAACAGTGCTACCCCACCACCTTTTTTAGGGAGAAGGAATTCTGAGCTTTTGATGTGTGGTTTTAACCATCTTTCAGTAACAACAATAATATTGGGCTTGTTATATGTTATCCAGGTATGGAAGTCTGGGATTTTGTTTCTAATACTTTGCAGATTAATTGTGGTTAGGTTTAGAGATTTGTAGGGGCTATGTAACTTGAGAGATGAGAAAGGGGGTCCAGGACTGGGATGGATGTCCCTGCTTAAGGTTCTTGTTTCTTTTTTATATTGTGGCAGATGTAGGTGGTTTGGTTTATGTTGTCTATATGATTTAGGGAGAGGATTTTTAGTTTAAAACAGAGAATGTTGTCAGTTGTGTATAGGCTAGATGATATGTCAGAGAAGGTACTGACAGGTTGTTGTAGGGAGGAGGTTGTGCATGTGGGTTTGTGGTACATTTTGTTATTGTGTAGTTGAGTACGTTATAGTAGGGGGGATAAGGGTAATAGAAGGCTGAAATTTGTTAGTTTATGTAGGGGTGGCATTTTGTTGTGATGGGTTATAGTGGGGTAGAGTTATAGGATAGCTGATATGGAGTTAATAGAGGATGTGTGTAAGTATGGCTGGTAGAGAAGAAAGCACATGGGATAGATCAAAGAGTAGGTGAATGGAGAGGATAGTGATTGGTTGGGAGTTAATGAGGGTGGGGTTAAGGAGGGAATAAATGTAATTGATGTGGGGGGGTGTGGGAATGGGTGTAGGGTAGGGGAGTGGAGTGAACCTGAGCGAAGCGAAGGGTGAATGGGGCAGGCAGACCCCAGGTAGTAGGAGAATAGCCAACAGAAAAAACAGTCAGCAAGCTAAATACCAGTGATTGTTTTGTTAAAATGTTAAACTACAGGTTATTGTGCTTTTTAAAATGTTAAAATACAGGTTATTGTGCTTTTCTGTTATTACATTTCCTTTAGGGATGAAATATGCAAATATCAGTTTGAGTTGACCCAAGCAGGCAAAGGCCAGCTGGATATTAGGTGAACCCGAGTACAAGGAATATCTGGAGGGGGAGTGGAAATGTAGCAGCCGTTGAAGAAAGACACTAAGTTATAGGTAAAAATATGTATAAAATAAAAATAAAACAAAACAGTCACCTTAGCAAAGGATAAGGAGTCTGGGCAAGACTGCAATAAAGAGATGGATGGGAAAAAGTTTGGGTTGGGTTTGGCCTGGTGATGTGTTAGCACTGCGTATGCTTGCGACAGTAAATAAAGTTACAAACTGTGTTAAAGTTCAGTCTACATGCATTTCTGCTGTAATAGTCATTGTTTGGGAGGAATACATCAGCAGCATGTTGGAAGGTCGTGGAGGGTATTTTAGGATTCAGTTTGTTTTGAGGCAGATAAACAGGCTTAAAACATTTATGCCGTAATAGTCTTTGTTTGGGAGGAATACATCAGCAGCAGTTTGAAAGGTAGTGGAGGGTATTAAAGGGTTCAGTTTTGTTTTAAGGCAGAAAAACAGACTTAAAAAAATTTATGCCATAATAGTCTTTGTTTGGGAGGAATACATCAGCAGCAGGTTGAAAGGTCGTGGAGGGTATTGAAGGGTTCAGTTTGTTTTGAGGCAGAAAAATGGGCTTAAAACATTTATGCCATAATAGTCTTTGTTTGGGAGGAATACATCAGCAGCAGGTTGAAAGGTCGTGGAGGGTACTGAAGGGTTCAGTTTGTTCTGAGGCAGAAAAACGGGCTTAAAACCTTATATTGCAGTAGCTTATGTCAGAGCATGCACATCGCCAGTTATCTTCTTGGTCAGGACTCTAGTAAGGGGGAAAATGGAAGAAGAGGCTACTTAGCCAATAATAAATTGCATTATGAACAATAGATAACTCAGAAAGAAATACTACTTTTGGTGGCAGACCATTAGTATTGAGATGGCATGCTGCAAGGTGAATATGACCACAGAGTAATAAAAAGATGAGAGTAGACATGAGTGTATAAAACTTTGGTAAAATTTACAGAAGACATTAACCAATACTACCAAACTAGTCTAGAGTACCAGCTCATTTCTACCTATTAATTCAAAAAGGCTCCTCTTAAAATGATCACATATGATGAAGTATACAATTTTTTACAGACTAGGACAGATATTATTGACCCATCATCCCTGATAGGAAAGAGGTGCCAACATATTCTTACCATATGGGACTATGACTCCTACTACAAAGAGACATGTCCCCCAAAGGGCTGTTACTGTGAGACATGTGACATTAGAATTCTTGATTTTTCTTCTGAAGGAAGGGTGCTTATGTTATATTATCAAAGATCAGCCATCATATTTGAAAGCAAACCATTTCCAAGGAATGTAAAATAATATTTATGGTAAGGGCTATATGAGCCATATCTTATTCCACTTTAATATGGCTTGACTTGAAAGTTACAAGCAAACTTTGAAAAAAAAAATCAATTAAGAAATGTGATGGGTATGATCTCTTTATTTCTTTGCTTTTTTATACAGAAAAAAATAGTACAGGTTATACATGATTTATGTCTCTTGCATGTTTCCATGTGATATATGGGGGGTTAAAACAAAAACTATATGATTTGATGATGATGATGATGATGATGCATGAGAAGGAAAGGTCTAAGCACTCCAAATTTATACTTGTCAAGAGTTAATAAAGCAAGTTCAGAAAATGTGTCAACCAAGCTGCTAAAGCCCTTAAGGAAGGACATGCCAAGCAAAACACTGTAATAAACAGGATAAGCAGATGTGTTTGCCATAATTCAGTAAAGTTTTTACCCTACTACCCACTACTCATAAACATTGTAGGTGGAACAGTAAGGCCTCTGTAAGATTTCAAAGCAGGTCAGACCTGTTAAGATTATGCTAGATCGTTCTTTGAAAAATGCTGCCCCTTTAGTAATATAAAAGTATTCAACAGTAATACTTGCCAGTTGTCTTACATGCCACTCCTATCCTTACAGACTTATACAATACTCAAATAAAGAAACTTGCCTCCTGCTATAATAAAATAGCTAAATTTGCCACTAATCTCCCTCAGATGAACCACCATTGTCATAGGTTAAAACAATGAAACTGGCTTGAACTACACAACAACTTAACATATTCAGAACTAACTATGGCACACAAATCCATTCATAATCCAGAAAAAAGCCCTGCACTACATAACTTATTACTGCCCTACTGTCCAGCAAGGGACTTCCTCTCTAGTAACAAATTCCTATTACAAGTAAGTCAAATAATGTTGCAGGAGACTCGGTCTACTCCCAATATGTTGCTAAACTCGGGAATAGTACCCTACACAAACAAAACTCTCCGACAACCTCAGTAGTTTTAAAAAAACTGCTTAAACATATTAACCAATCTTGGTCCTGCATATGCTCATCACAAGATTAAGAATTTGTGTTAACCATATCATACTCTCCAAATACTCTCTTTAAACAGAGTGCTCTCAACCACTCACTGAAATGACAAAACATTTTTATACATAACTGTTGTCTATACAATCAAGTACTTTGCATGTGGGCTTTCTCTTTAGTAATTTCCATCTCTGTAAAATCTTAGAATGTATAATTGTAACTACTGTTTGTGTATAAATGTAAATAGTAATGTAGCTACTCTGTGTTTAACTGGAAGTTAGTATAATGCAAAGTAAGCAAATGGAGCTTTTCTCCCCAGGCCTCTGCTGAAAATGGGTATTACCCAGTCGGAATTTCCTGGTAAACTAAGACAAATAAATAGATAAATATAATAAATAATAACTGTATTACACTTGACTACATTGGGTACACTGTAGCTTTACAATCTCCAGAGAAAAATATAATGACTGCTTTTCTTATATTTATTACTTGCACTTATTATATTCACTTTAGATACTGTGTTCCCCTGCATAGGGGAGGGGAGCTCCGCCCCACATGTTAGATGGTAGGTGACGCGGTATTTCTTTTTTTGTTGTGGAACAATACAGTGAAGAATTAAATAAGAATTTCTTTATTGTGCTGCTAACAATTATAAGAAACTTAAATCACCGGTTGTTATAAACCAAAACTGGTAATGTGTGCACTACATAGACCTGTTTTTTTGTGGTACAACATTACTGACTGCTGCTAAACTAGCAATGTTTAAAGAATTATGCTACATCCCAGGTATATCTCACGTGCTATATGAAGCTCTTTAGATAATATCAGTGCTATGGATGCTAGTGATTTTTCAGGCAGACAGGAGCACAGGCCATTTCTGAAGAAGGAGTATCTGGATTTTGACTTAATTGTAGGAAGAGTTAAGGAATCTCATAGGTCTGGGGCAAATCTGATGTCTCCATAAGATCTGGTAACAATAGGGATAATTGCAACATTTCACAGGGTCTATATCACATAGTTGAAGTTACGTAATTTCGAACACCTAATGGTCGAACCATTATGCTCGAAGTTACATAACTTCGACTACCTAAAAAAAAAAAAACACAACGGACAATAAAATAAACTGTTGTAAGCAGGGGGCAAGCCCCCCTGCACCCCCCACATGGGGGATGCACCCACCACCCACTACTTAAATATACCAACTTTGAAATCACATCAGATTGAAGTGCATGGAAACCTCTGCCTATGGAGATTTCCACTCACATGCTCGAACTTTTACAAATTCGAACATATGGTCTTGATCATATGTGGTTCGAATTTGTAAAAGTTCGATGACGTGATAAGAACCCCATTTCACATACCTCAGAAGATCTGAGTTCTCTCACAGGTATGAAATATTTTAATATATGACATAACTGAGAATAAAAAGCTGTACTTGGTAGCCTGTTAGTAGATTTAGCTAAAGAAATGCAAGTCATATGTCATAAAAGGACCATCCTGGGAGGTCAGCATTCTGCAATAATTTGTTGTGAATTATTTCTTGCAAACTTTTCTGCAGAATTTTATGTTTGAGTAAGCTTGTTAGCCATAGCCTTTTTTAAGTATAGCAATTCCATCAAATATCAGTTTGTGTAATAATACTGTATGGCAGCAAAAAAGAGAGCACAGGAACGTTCAATATCCACGCTTTAATGCAGCAATACAACACTTAAAACAGCAAAGCTTTCGGGTTTCCCCTTCCTCAGTGCTTAAACAATTAATGATTCAGTCAATTCATTTAAATAACAACTGATAAAATCACCTGACATAGCCAACCAATAAAACATAAACACAATACTAAAACACACATATATATATATATATATATATATATATATATATATACACATATATATATATATATATATATAAAATATAAAAAAATAAAAAAATGCATATATGTATAAAAAAATATATAAACACAATATACACAATATAATGCCCTAAACGACTACAAGTTTTTTAACCAAAACATGTTTTATACTCACTTTATTATTAATCCCAGGAAAAACATCTGCTTGTAGTCTAACAATCCAAGAATATTCAGCATTTTCTAGAAAATTATTAGTATCACCCCATCTCATATTTTTATAAATAACTTTAATAACCCCAAATTTAAATCTATGCTCTTTACCATTTTCTACTACATGTTTAGCTAATGCATTAGTAGGTACATTTCTCCTAATATCCGATTTATGTTCTATAATATGGTCTTTTAATCTTCTACTGCTTTTACCTACATAAAACGAAGGACATTTAATGCATGTAGCTAAATATACTATAAAATATGTGTTGCAATTTGCATAAAAATCAAAATTATATTTATAACCTGTGTGGGGATGAATAAACTGAGTATTAGTTATCAAATCAACACAACAACTACAACTTAGGCAAGGGAAGGTGCCTTTTTATCTGTAAACTCTACACCCTTGGTCCCATCCAACTTAAAATCTTTAAAACATAACCTACATTTAAGATTCTTTTCATTTTTATATGCAAAACTCGGTTTATCTGTAATAAGTTGTTTTAACTCTGGCATAGATAACAGAATATTCCAGTTTTTCTTTATAACTTGCTCAACTTC